>NC_089597.1:8940155-9163070 GCF_019320115.1 Miscanthus floridulus
ATCGAATGATCACTATCAAGTATGTGTGAGATGGAGGGCTCCTAAGCACTCTCAAGCATGGACACAAAGTCCCCCAAGGTGCTCAGCTCTGCTTAGCCCCAGCCATGGCCGAAGGCCACTTCTATTTATAGCCCCAAGGGCTAAACTAGCAATTACCCCTTCACTAGGCGTTTTTCGGGTCGACCGGACGCAACACTGGACGCTGCACCGGATGCACCGGTCGTGCATATCGAACGTGTCCGGTCGCTATACCGGACATGTCCGGTAGCAGCCAGACCGCCACGTGTCCAACCGTTGCCTCCAACGGCTCTCTGACACGACGACCGGACACTCAGCACGAAACGACCGGACGCTACACCGCTGCGTCCGGTCGAGTCCAGTAAGCCTTCAGGGCTGAGCAGACGCGATAGTTAGAAACCGACCGGACGCTGAGCCTCAGCGTCCGGTCGAGTACAGTAAGCATCCTCTGGCGACCGGACGCGTCCGGTCACACCGGACCGGACGCTGCCAGCGTCCGATCGACTGCACTGCCGAACACTGCCTTTGCTGATTCACACTGGACGCGTTTGGTGTGGCGACCGGACGCGTCCGGTCGCTGAGTACGTCGCCAAATACCGGACGTGTCCGGTCACCATACCGGACGCGTCCGGTAGTTCTGTAACCAGCGCGACTAACTCCTTTTCAACTCTATCTTCTTCACCTTTGCCCAAATGTGCCAACCACCAAGTGTATCACCTTGTGCACATGTGTTAGCATATTTTCACAAACATTTTCAAGGGTGTTAGCCACTCAACTTGCCACGCCACTCGATCCTAGCGACGATGCAAAGTTAGATCACTCGAGTGGCACTAGATGACCGATATGCAAACAAGTTTGCCCCTCTTGATAGTACGGCCATCTATCCTAAACCCGGTCATAAACTTCTCTACACACCTATGACTGGTGAAATGAAATGCCCTAGGTTATACCTTTGCCTTGCGCATTCCATTCCATCTCCTCCAATGTCGATGCAACACATGCACCAACACGATCAACAATGATATGATCCACTTCATATCATCTTGTGATCATATTGGTTCATCGATCTTGACTTTACTTGCTCTTCACCATTGCCATCGTCCATCGGCGCCAAGTCTTGCTCAAGCTTCACCGCCACGCGGTCCATCACTCCAAAGCCTTCGACTTGCCCTTCACGCTTGCAACCAGTCCATCAAGCCAAGTCTTGTCTTGATCTTCTCCACCTTGATCACATGACTCAATGTCATGTCTCATGTGCATTTAAGCTCCTTCATCATAACATGTGTGAGCTTTGCAACATCTCCAAGCCATTTTCACCTTCATGGCATATGTTGCTCACACATATGTACCCGTGGACTAATCACATGTGTATCTCATATAAACACAATTAGTCCACCTAAGTTATCACTCAATTATCAAAACCAAACAATGATCTTTCAGACGGTTTTTATGCTTTGTATAGCATTCATCACATTTTTAATGTTCTGAGCCAGCTTTATTCTTGTGGGTTTTTATGGACTAATGGAAGCACTGTTATTTCAGTGCTTCAGCTGGGTGACTTTGCACTTGCTTGTCGGCACACACGTGGAAGCTAAGACAGCTTTAAGCACTGTCCCCCCCAAGCACAGTGAATTCTTTTAAATACCTATAAACAATTCAATTGCATAGAAAAAAGCTATTATTTCACTCTTTTTTATGATAAATATGGTGTTTTTTTTGTCATGAGTACTAAATATATATGAAAAAACATTGAAAAGCTATTACGACATATACTTGTACATATTTATCATGTTTATGGGTTGTTATCATGTTGTCCGGCCCTCCTTGATCAAAAGTTCTGGTTCCACCACTGGCTTTAAGCTTGAAGTTCGAAAGGTTTGGATTCTGTTATGAAAGTCATAAAAAACATTGGATAATAACAGACGTAAATCATGTAAATAAATAACAAAATAGCCGGTTTTTGTTTAGAAATTCCGAAATATCAATAAGACAAGTTGGTATTGGGCCAGGTCTAAGCTTCATTTAAGCCTGCTACGCCCTGGTTCACAAAGCACAGACATGGGAAGGAAAAAGTCTACTTTGCCTCCCTCAACTATCGTAAAAGTCAGTTTTTTCTCCCTGAACTAGAAAACCGGACATAAGTCCTCCCTCATCTTTTTAAACCAGACATATGACCTCCCTGGCTGTTTCTCTAGGTGGTTTTTTCTCTTTTTCTTTTATATTTATTTCGGCAGAATTTTTGAAAAATCATAATAAATTATAGAAAAATCATAAAAATGGAAAAATTCAATTTTGTTGGACTCCATATGAGTAGATCTACACAGTAAACATATGATATGGTATGCTTTATTACAAAATTTTTGCTTTACCTTTAGATCTATGTTTTTTTGTGATTAATTCATTGATGCAGTTTCTATGGTCCTATTATGATGAAATTTTTATGTTGGACTAATCATTGTACGCTTGAGATGTAGAAAAAATTTCATGCTCGTTAGATCATGTATGATTGAGTTATAGACTTATTCAGGTTTATGCTTATTAAATAGTTTTAAAATAATTAAAAGTGTGTAAAAATAGAAAATATATGTTCTCTGTGTAATTTTCTCTGTGACAACATGATTATGTTAAGTGTTCATAAAATATAACAATAGTAATATTACATAGAGAACACATATTTTTTTATTTTTACACACTTTTAACTATTTAATAAGCATAAACCTGAATAAATCTATAACTCAATCATACATGATCCAACGAGCATGAAATTTTTACTACATCTCAAGCATACAATGATTAGTCCACCATAAAAATTTCACCACAATAGGACCACAGAAACTGTAGCTATGAATTAATCACAGAAAAACATAGATATAAAACTAGAGCAAAAATTTTGTACTAAAGCATACCATATCATTTGTTTTTAGTGTAGATCTACTCATGTGGAGTCCAACAAAATTAGATTTTCTATTTTATGATTTTTCTGTAATTTACTATGATTTTTCAAAGATTCAGATATAAAAGAAAAAGAGAAAAACCACCTAGAAAAATAGTGAGGGATGTCATATGTTCGGTTTGAAAAGATGGGGGAGGAGTTATGTCCGGTTTTCTAGTTCAGGAAGAAAAGGCCGACTTTTGCGACAGTTGAAGGAGGCAAAGTAGACTTTTTTCATATGGGAAAGCCAATATTCATCCAGCAAGACAATGCTCGTCCTCATATCAACGCCAGTGACCCTTTATTTTGTGAGAAGCAGCAAAACAGAAAGGATTTGATATTAAGCTGATCTGTCAACCACCGAATTCACCAGACTTTAACGTACTTGTTGATTTGGGTTTCCTTGCATCAATTCAGTCCATTCAATATAAGAAGGGTTAATTCTAGGACATTAGCTGAACTAGTCGCGGTGGTTCAGAAGGAGTTTGAAGATTATGACCAACACTGTCTGTCAAATCGGATATTCGCATCATTGCAGCTCACCATGATAGAGGCAATGAAAGTAGGAGGGAACAAGTACAAGATGCCCCATGTTGACAAACCTGTGTCTGTGCTGGAAAAAGAAAACAAGCTTCCAATGCAAATGAACTGTGATCTCAATTTGGCACGGGATCGGAGGTATGCAGGCAGCTCAATGAGAATGAGACGAGACGGGGTTGCTTCTCTTCATACTTCTAGTCTGATCAGAGGAAAGTAGTGTATTTTGGGAGTTTTTGGGCTAACGAGTATAAATATTTACAGGGTCTCCCGTCGCTATACTTCTAGTCAGATCAGAGGAAAGTAGTGTATTTTGGGAGTTTTTGGGCTAACGAGTATAAATATTACAGGGTCTCCAGTCGTTTACTTGAGCTAAAAAAATCTGTAATGTATTTTGTTTGGTCCATGTAAGTATGTATTCGCCCTGTTCTCTTGAACTTATCGGTCAAAACAGTATCAGCCGGCTTATCAGCTGCAGAATCCATCAGCTGAACACCCCATGGCTCTGTATCCACTTACTTTTACTACAAACTCTGTACACAAGTCTGTTTTGTGCATTTAAATGTGTATAGAGTCTGTTATCAACAGTTTGAGTTGAATGGTTAAGTCAATGCAAAGAAGAACCTTCAGTAGTCATATTGCAAATCGTTTTCTTATGCTCTAGAAATATCAATATATAGCCATAGAATACTTGGAGTGCAAATCCCAGGTTAATTTGCAAATCTTCTTGGCAAGACAAATCATAAACAAGCAGTTTGGTAAATTTTAAAGTCACTTCATACTTGGTCAAATCACGCGGCCCAGTGGCAGCCCAGTGGCCCGAGGTGCCTAGCCCAGCCCAGTCAAAGCCTCTCTATTACACACGGAAGCTTCAGTTCCAGTGGAGAGTGTACGCAGAGTCCGTCACGGAAGCTCGAAGGACTGCCGGACTGCCGGAGGAGGCCCTCGCCGCCGCGCCACCATCTACTGGTCTGCCTCCGCTCGCGGTCCGACGGTCAGTCTTATACGCTCATTGCTCGTCGGCCCAGGTTAATTTGCAAATCTTCTTGGCAAGACAAATCATAAACAAGCAGTTTGGTAAATTTTTAAGTCATTTCATACTCGGTCAGTTGGTAATGGTATGTTTTGTCTCGCAGCCCGTTGAGCATTTAGCTGTAATGCTCCATAATAATATTTGAAAGTTAGCATCATGGTAAAACTGTATTTGCTTTAAGTTCACATGCTTACTTCATCTTTTCATTCAACAAAGCTAATCATCAGGTCACATGAAGGTCCAGACGCAAGAGACAAGCGACACGATCTCTTGGGAATGGATAATGGATATACAATTGATCACGAAGTAGAATGTGGGAAACTAATTACTCTCTTCAGTGCAACAGACTACCCACAATTTCAGGTGATAATTTTTTGCTGTTCATCTTCGATATTGAATCCCTTCCTGGCTTTTTGTTGCAAGTTCTGTAAGAGATTTACTCATATATAAGTTCTGCCTTTTTTCTTGTATCCTTTGCATATTATGATGATAATATTGTGTTAACTCTTTGTTTCTGAACCTTGTATAGGCTTCAGAGGAGCGGCATAACAATCGTGGAGCATATATTGTCCTTAATCCACCTGATTTTGCTACCCCTGTTTTCCATAGCTTTGAAGCTGTAAAGCCTCGACCTAAGGTATGTGACTCAATCCTCAACAATATACTCAGGAGTACTTGGTTCTGTGATGTGAGACTTGGAGTTATTATTTCTTAATATGGAAAACAATCAATCTGGAGTGGGGGAAACAAATCAACTGACTCGGAGTACCTTCTTTCTTTGTTTTCCTATATATGCAGGCCCATCCGTTCTATGATTTCGAAGAAGTGATCGACTCAGATGAATAGTTGAATTTGGACGCCATGGACAGTGGCACGTCGAACCTGTCATGATAGCTTCTCATGTACCTTTTGTATTTATCACACCAATTGTTGCCAAGGAAGCGTGGCATCAAGGTTTTTGTTGTAGCTAATGCCAACGTAGCAACGTTGCAGGTTTCTGGGTGGCCGCCTCTGTCCTGTCAAGCACGCCAATCTGATTTGTTGGTTCGGTTTAGGTTGATCTGTATCCAAAATTAAGTACCCAGAAACATGATATCCAAAGATTGAATGTGGGAAACCAGTGGTCGCCAAATCTTAATCTATAAACCTTCTTGTTGCTGAAAATGCTGATGCATTCGGTCATTCAGAGGAAGAGGGAGATATGCCCATGGCATCTCATGTTATCTGAAGAAGCGTGCGTATATCTACTGCCTTCAGAGCATATATGTGACGCTTGTGTAAATAAAACACGCATGTTTGGCCAAAACCTAATTGTTGACGGCTAAAATTGTACCTTCTAGTAGGGGCAGAAACATGTTTCAGAGACTGCTTGCAGATTGATCGATCAGAAAAAAGAGATTCGAGATGAAACATGCATGTTTCAGGCTTTCAGCTTTGCATTCAGTTCGATTCAGCTATCACGGACACGCGTTGGTAATAAAATGACACGACTGATCATCATCAGAGAGGGCAGGCAAGAGTTTATTGGCGTTTCAACTGCCCTCTACTCTGCATCTCTGAACCTGAATGTGGCGAGCAATTTCTGCGTGTGATCTGGTTCTATCCTGAACGACCGCTGGCGCTGAGCAAACAGGGGCCGGCCTGTTGTTCCTTTGTTGGGCATCGTTGCCAGTTCTAAGCACTCGCCTTTCCAAAGCAATCAAAAGACTGAGTTTAGATGGGTCGTTGGGCTTTAGATGGGCTGCATATCGTGCGGCCGGCCGACGTCACCCCGGGCGAACCCTGACGATTTCGTTCCCATCGAAGGCCTCCCAGACCGCCGCCGCCGCGATGCCGACGGTGAGCGTCGGCCGGGACCGTCTCTTCGCCGCCCTCGGTCGGACCTACAGTAAGTTTGTTTTCCTTTGCTCAGTTCCTCCAGCTCTCCACTCCGCGACAACTCGTAACCCGTCCTCTTGGCAGCAACACAGGAGGAGTTCGAGGCGCTCTGCTTCGAGTTCGGCATCGAGCTCGACGCCGTATCCCCTCCCATTCACTCACTGTGCTGAGAGTGGCGTTGTCTGAATTTTGAGTGTTTTGGGGTGCGTGTGCAGACGACGGAGAAGGCTATTATTATCAGGAAGGAGAAGCACCTCGAGGACGACGGCGAGGTGGACGACGATGACGAGGTCATCTACAAGATAGAGGTTGCCGCCAACAGGTCAGCAGATTTTGTTTTCGTCAATGGAATCGAAGTTACTAGAATACTAGGTAGGTATACAGGAGTTTGGAAACCCGGTGAAAACTTGGAACAATGTATGCAGATATGATTTGCTATGTCTTGAAGGATTAGCAAGAGCTCTCCGCGTTTTCACGGGGACTGAAGCAAGCCCTGTATTCCAAGTTTCATCCATCCCTCGTGGTTCAATTCTTCAGATGCATGTTAAACCAGAGGTAAGATCATGTTCTTTGGACTCGCAGTGCATTTCAAATAATTTCCTAGAAGAAAAGGCTAGATTTCTTCAGTTTTCCATCTCTAGGTTGTAGAGAAAATTGTACAGCAGCACTGTTTGGTGTATGTTATAACCTGCCAATGCTCTCGAACCAGTTGATTCTTTTTGGGTTTTTGGATTGGATATGGACTGTTATGTCTAAGGAGTAATAGAGAAATGATGTGTTTAACTGTCGTTTTTTCTCGAACTACGCAGGAGAGCTGCGCGTCATTTCATTAAGGTAGAAGAAAAAAATGGGTTTGGGTAGCCCCTACCCAGTTAACTGTCGTTTTGGACGGTCCTTAACTGTCGTTTTTCAAGGAAAAAAAAGAAGCAATACCCTACTGACATATTCCATGCCATTATTAATTTTTTTTTGGTGCATGCTCTTTGTAATGTTTTATTATTGTCGTGAAAACCATTATAGCTTGAAGCTGGTGCTAAATGTTAAGACATTAACATATTCATGATTTTCATATTTGCCTGTTATTATTACTAATTCTAGAAGCTATGTATTAACGGATTAGTGTTGTATTTGCTAATGTTGATGCTGATCGTATTCTCCAGAATGATATTATTTGCGTTCTTATTTTCTTCCAATGTAAGCCTTGATTTGCTGTTTTTTTTCAGACTTCAAAAATTAGACCATACGTAGTTTGTGCTGTCCTAAGAGGGGTAACTTTTGATGAAGCAAGATACAACAGCTTCATTGTTCTTCAAGACAAACTCCACCAAACTATCTGCCGGTATAGCTTATCTTATTGCTTTTTGATTTTCATTGTATTGATATCAGGATTGTACTCAATACGATGATTAATTAACTCAGACTACTCCATGATGGATAACAGGAAGAGAACTCCGTTGCTATTGGCACCCATGATCTGGACACTCTGCAAGGACCCTTCTCATACGAGGTAAAATTATCACAGTGCTGCAGTAAGCTAATTTTGTAGCTCAATCTTGGGTATTATCTTATTCGCCCTACGTTCATGGCAATCTCTGTCATGGACTTGCACACTGTTCCTATGTTTGTTCCATGGTTTTTTTGTGCATCCAGTTTCCCCCCTTTTAATGGGGCAAATGATTATGTCTCATGATATGTGCTTGCGGCCTTGCACTATCAAGGGAACTAACTGCAATTACTTTTACACCATCGTATGGAAAGATAAATGCAAGGACATGTTGGTGCCTGTTTGGTTGATTTTATTCTTTCTCCATTGTGGTGTAGAAGCTCCCTTCCACTGGTTTTGAATCTTATTTTTTGCGAAATTTGAGTTTGTCTAAAGTCATTTTGCAGATTAAACTTCGCCAAATGTGTTGCCTTCTTGAGGGAATTTTAGAGTAAATCTTGGACTGTAAAATGTGTTCTAGGATCTTAGTCACAGAAAAGAGCCATCCTTTTTTTCACCAGTCACAGTTAACATGATCCCTTATGGTCATACAAGGTCTCTCAAAAGCCTAAATCAATATAATCTTATTTTGTTTTGCTGCCTTCTTCTTTTGAAAGGAAATACAGCAGGGAAGGCTCCTACTGCAAATTTTATTAAAATAACAGAGGCACAGATATACTGAACAAAAGTACAAAGCTAAAAACGAGAACAAATGGACAAGGGAACTAAACAAGCTCCTCTCAGGGGAGGACAGGGAAGAGCAAAGTTCGGCTAGGCGGCGACTACGCGCGCCTAGTCGTTGGGCGAAGCCCGTCGCCGTGACTAGGGGCATAGTCGCGCATCGCGGCGCTAGGCGGAGCCGTCTGCACGCCGTCGCGACCACTGCCCAGCCGCAGCCGTCGAGCGCAGCCGCGCGTGCGCCAGCCTCAGACGTCGGGCGGCCGCGCGTGCGCGTGTGCCCGCTCCGGCTGGCCGCGGCCTTCGGTGGACGCCGCACCTCCCCTGGCTGCCGCCTGCTGCCCCTCCCCACGCCGGGCACGGCCCTCTGGTTGAAGCCGCCCCTGCTCTGCTTCACTCGGGGAACCAGGCGCGGCCCTCTACTCTGCCTCGCCGCCCCTGCTCACGGCCCTCTGCTCTGCTCGCCGCCCCTACTCAGCTTCGCTCGGGGAACCAGGCGCGGCCCTCTGCTCTGCTCGCCGCCCCCTGCTCTGCTTCGCTCGGGGAACCAGGCGCGGCCCTCTGCTCTGCTCTGCTTTCTCTTGGAGCAGAGTAGCCGCTCTGCTCTGCTTTCTCTTGGAGCAGAGGAGAGCTCCGTTGCCAAAACGCCTAGGCAAACGCCTAGGAGCGCCTAGGACCGAGTACTCCCGACTAGGCGCTAGGCAATGGGTCAGCGCCTAGATTCCGCCTAGCGCCTAGCTGAACTAGGGGGAAGAGAGTTAGGAAAGTGACTAGATCCAGTTTAGGAAGTCGTCATTTAGTCTATGAGATTGGAGTCTTGCTTCATCCACGAAGTCCTTGTTTTGCTGCCTTGTTGGGGCAGATTGCTCATCGGGGAGTGGATCAGTGACATAGTGCCCCACTGAATTTGTTTACATTGGGGCTTCAGGAAGCATTTATGGCCATAAAATCTTGAGTTTTAGTGACACTAGACAAAAACATGTATTTTCCTCGAATTTAATCAAAAGTCGGCTTCAAGCCCTTTTTGTATGGATAATAGAAAACTCATCTTGGCCAGCTTACCATGACGACAATTTGGAGGAAGCTTAATCCCTATGCTTTCAAGTTTATATTTGTTCAGAATGCATGACAGCATGTATACATGAAAGTATTAACTAGTTTTTCACATAAAAGTGATAAGAAATTGTTATTTTAATAACCTTTTGACTAGGAAAATTAATAACTATTGGTGTATACTGCAGTTTGAATATCCAAACCAACTATTATAAAGAAACTATTATTTAGCTTTTAGCATGGAGGAACCTTCAAGAGTTTTAACTTAAGATTTGTGGCATTATAATAATTTATTTATGTTGGTCAATATTTTTGGCGGAGAAGATAGATTTCTTAGGAATTGGTTGACTATGTTATATTTCGTACCATGCATATATGAACAAGCCTCTTAAATATAACATTTTTTGTTTTTAACCAAAGATATAACCATTGCTGACATGTGGCTATATAAATACCACTGGTGGTTTCTCTCATCCTTTATATCTGACATTTGATTTTTTTTTTCTCTCCCTAGGCTCGACCACCACATGAAATCAGCTGTCCCATTAAAGCAGGTAAAAGTAATTGATTTAGTTCAATCAGATGATTTTATGTTATATTACTTGTTGTTTTCTGATCATCATTACAATTTTTAGTAAGTTGCTGAAAGGCAACATTTTTGAACTCACTGTTCTAACTTTTGTATGACTCAGGAGAAAAGCTTCAGAGCTGATAAACTGATGGAATTCTATAAAGTAAGTAGCTACATCAGAGTGTTTATTGTGTCATTGTGCACAAAATTGGGCCATGTATCAGGATGGAAACTGTTATTTTTCAAATTTTACGCTTAATATCGTAGGTTCTAGATCTTAATACTATTCTTTTAGGTGCTCTGTGCCTTGTATATTTTTATTACTGACATCTCTTGCTTTGTGGCAGTCAGACATGAAACTGAAGAAGTTCTTGCATATAATTGAAAATTCTCCAGTGTACCCAGTTATCTATGATAGCAACAGGTAAAATAATGACATGCTCTTATCATTCCATTTCTTGACCTGTTTCTTTCAAGGCCTATGATCTTTTCGAAAAAGACTAATAATTACTAGAGAGGACAACAATAATTAAATAGAAAGATTCTGTTGGCACAGCTCTCTGGAAATTTGTCTATCTAGTTAAACTTCAAAAAACATTGTTCATTTTTCAAGGAAAAGCTATTCTCTTAAATATATTCATTTATTGATAAAGTGGCCCATGTTCCGTCATGAGCGCCATGCTTTCTTTAACTTTTATGATATAGAAACTGTTAATACCGGTGTCGCTGCACAGCTGACATTACAATACTTTGCAGGACTGTATTATCATTACCTCCTATCATCAATGGTGCACATTCAGCTATCACCCTTGCAACAAGGAATGTCTTTATTGAATGTACAGCTACTGACCTTACCAAAGCAAATATAGTGCTGAATACAATGGTGGGTGATGTTATGCTGTATTTTAGATGGGAACATGTCATCTAGTTTAAGAAGTTGAAACTTATTGTATATGCACTTGTTACTTATATTTATAGGTTACCATGTTCTCTAAGTATTGTGAGACTAAATTTGAAGTGGAACCTGTTGAAGTGGTACATCATGATGGCAGGAAAACAGTTTACCCTGATCTTTCATGTTACAAAATGGATGTTTCATTATCTGACATTCTTGGGCCTATTGGTATCTCCCAGGACGAGAAACAGGTACCTGCAAGTTTCTGAAAGTTTTAGCAAGGATGTTTTCAATCTGGATTAATAACAGTGCATCTGAAACTTAGGTTGTCTGTCTTTTGAATAAAATGCAACTGCAAGCTGAAAGTCACTCATTGAAGGGGGAGCCTCGCATTTCAGTGTCTGTTCCTCCAACAAGAAGTGATATTCTGCATGCCCGTGATTTGTCGGAGGTATATCTGCTATTATCTAGCTGTTTCAACTGTTTTTGTAGGTTTGCTGTCATTGTTAACTGGTTTAATTTCTGTTTGGCTTCTACAAAGAACGTTGCTATAGCTTATGGATTCAACAATGTGCCAAAATCAAAGCCGAAGTGCATGACAATAGGAGGAAGGCAACCATTAAACAGGTTCTCAGATAAAATTCGTGCCGAGGTACTTTAGGTATTTGATATGTCTTTTGTGGCATCTTGCTGATATTTGATGTCTTTGTGTTTTTATCTGTTCATCAGTTGATCTTTACTGAAAAATCCTTTGTGGCCAGGTTGCAAGAGCTGGTTATATGGAGGTGCTCACATTTATCTTGTCTTCACACGAAGAAAACTTTGACATGTTAAACAGAGCAGAGGACAAAAGTAAGGCAGTCATTATCGCAAACCCTCGCACTTCTGAATTCGAGGTAAATTTTCCCCCGTCACCCACCCCAGTGCTGGGTGCAGCCATCAGTCAGCTCTCCTATGTGCTCTCAATTGACTATAGTGCAAAGAATAGTGTAAATTTTTGGTTGATTGATGCCTTTCTTGCAAAACGATTCCTCACCACCTGCCCCCAATCCGTCCACTTCCTCCTGGTCACCCACAACCACAACACCCCACCTGTCCTCTCTAGCATCGTGGCACATAGCGATGAGTCAGAGGCGCCTGCTGCTACGCCCCCTTCCTCCTCCTGACTCCGACTGCCTTCTCCTGCCTGTGGCCCGCGCCTTCTCTCACATATGTAGAGCTGTTGATAGGCGGCTGACTAGGGAGATGAGGTTGCCCTCCGAGCTGCAGCGACGGTTGGCGACCTCCTCCCCAGTCCCCGAGGACCAAGCCAGTGATCACGTCTAGCTGCCGCTGGCCGAGGCAGCCACCTGATGTCAAACCTAGCTGACAGCAACGGCTCCTCCCTGCTGTCGGCTGATGATTTATGCTTCATCCTTTGTTGATCTGTGTTTCATCATGCTCATTTGTGTTCACTTACAAAAATTTACCATTATATTACATAGGTGATTTTGTGATTTATTTTTCGATATGTGTATTGCTTGCTTGGTTAGTTCAGTCATGTCTGAGACCAAATTTGCTTCATCTTGATAATTTTTAGTAACCAATCAGTACTCAGTTTTTGATACCTGAAGTTTGAGGAAAACCGATGAACCCCATTGATTTGATCTGACCGAATGTCCACCTACTGACAACTCATGATTTCTCTCTATATTTGATTGCCAAGGAAATAAACATTGTTCTACAATGTCATTCATTTGCTATAATAATTCTTCTACTTGTTATATTGTTGGTTTGTTATAATCATTTTTTCCTTGTTACCTTGCAGGTTGTTAGAACTAGTCTGATGTCGTGTTTATTGAAAACACTGAAACATAATATAGACCATCCAAGACCTATAAAGGTACTTTTTGAAAAGGAGCAATATTTATATTTGCTATATAAGTGATAAGGATATTGTCTATGGAATGTTGTGTCACACATAAAATGCCAACTAAATAAAGAAGAAACCAGGGAAAAAAAACTTCAAATTTCTCATGCTGTCAGCATTCAGCAGTGCCATTTTGCCTGTTGTTTTCGTTTCCCTTCCAACTTAATTGTGATTGCATGATAATACTCTCCTTCAAACACTACATTTCAACCATAGTATAAGCCCATTTAGGATTTCTTGATCAAACCTTTTAAACATAGACAATGAATATCTAAAAAATCAAGTAGATTGGTAACATAAGTTTTATGTTGCTAGATTAGTTAAAAAAATACTTTTTATAATATATAGCTCTTTCTATTTGGAACAACATGTTATTTAGAATATTACCTGTCAAAGTGTCACTGGAGACCATGTGTCAATGTTCTAATGGATTTTGGGTTTAGAGAAAGACAGAAAGTACTATCTAGTCCTTCATTTTTACCAATGTCGACTTTAATTTATCAATACATACAATTTTAAATGGAAGAGCTTTAATACAGCTTCTACTGTTGGATATGCCCAACCAGTTACTGTTGTCATGGTTACAATCTTCCTTCTAGATGGAAATGTTCAAATGATTTTGATCTTTCAAATATTTACCATTGTAGATTTTTGAAGTTGATGATGTTGTGATGCTGGACTCATCGCGTGATGTTGGTGCCTCTAATAATCGCAGGCTTGCAGCTTTGTACTGCAATAGGGTTTCTGGATTTGAGGTTATAAGCTTTAAGGGAAAAAAAACATCTGTATAGGCATGTATTTACATAGCTTCTATGTAGGCCTATGCTAGCTTGATTAAATTGTCCAGGAAATTATGGGATTGGTGGATAGTATTGTCAAAGTTGTCAGAGCTCCGCATGTCAACTTTGGCAAGAATTACTATGTACCTACAGATGTAAGAGTAACTTCATAAATTGTCTTGTCTTTTGCTGTTGTCAGCATTTATATACTCGTTTCATTTCTTCAGGAACCTGAGTTCTTCCCGAAAAGACAATGTAAAATTGTTACAAGTGATGGCAAGCAAGTTGGCTACTTAGGAATTGTCCATGGTGAGGTACTTACTCTGCCTCGCTTTCGAATGCTGTTATAACCTGTGCTGCTTAAGTACCAGTAGTTTAGCCGCCATATGAATGAAGATTTCTGAGGATGAAATGAATAAAGCTAGCACCATAATATTATATATTTCTTTTTGTTAGGTAGCACAATCTTATACGCTTGAATTATGAGCTACTCCAATTCCATAGTTGATCTATACTAAGAGTAAGAGATGTACTGGCAGAAATAAGAACTTAGGAACACAAGTGATATTAAATGAATAAGAAAATCATAACATGGATACACGTGATTTGTTTTGCCAAATTTATTGCAAAACTATTCCTTGAGTGCTAGTCATACTCTGCTTGCAGGTGCTAAGGAAATTTGGCACTTCCGGACCCATGCACTTTGGTTGAGATGGACCTCGAAGCACTGTTGTAATGCCGTCAACCTGAAACAAAGGAATGCTTGAAGCTGATACCCCTACCACATATCCGTTTTGTTCAGTAAAAATGCATGGGGTACACCAGCAAGAAGTGCATATTACCCAAGCTGGAATGTCTCATTGAGCTTCTCAATTGCATTGGATTTTGCTATGGGAAAGAAGGTACAACGATATGGCACATACCCATACCCTGGCTAAAATTTGTTAGGGACTATTTTCACTATGTTTCCATTGTAAGAGCTTCGTTCCTATCCAACTTTGTATCAAAAGTGTACCTTTTGTAAACCATCGGGTGTCCAAAAGTTACTTGTGCAACTCTTGGCACCTCTACATGAGATCAGCATGATGTAAAGCAGCCTCAGAATATTAGACTTGTAATACCTCCTTGTTGAAACACATTGGACAAGGTTCGCATGAAAACCATCTCGTGTGATCGTGAATGACACTAAAATTTGGGACCAACTAAAATTTGATATTGTGTGTTTACATTGCAACTTTTCACGAATCCATGAGTCCATGGCATTTCATCTGCCCTTTACTCTGAAACCAAGCCTGTCAGGATGTGACGGGCATTTCTGTTTGTGGCACTGACCCTGAATTGTGCGATCGAATCCTCAACGACAGTGTTGGGTGATTCATGCATGATACAGTGTTTTTCTCTCACGTAGTACAACAAAACAGTATCAGCCATAGAAACCATGAGCCGAATAGGCCCGATAGGGCTTGCTGGGTATCGTTTTCAGCTGGAGCACTCACGTTTCCAAGGCGACCGTGTATACCGTCCCCAAAATTAGGACATTGTCCATGCATGTGCAGCGCATTGATAAGTGGGTAGCTCGAATGCTTGATCAACGACGTGCGCTTTTTAATCAGTCAGCTCATCACAGCAATTGAGGCTGTGATTCCAGGCGCATGTGAGGTTGGGGCGTATAACTACTAGCTAGACCAGGCTAGAGTTGCGGTGGGCGTAGCATGGCCGTGGCCATGGCATACGTATGTATTGTTGGCTTGTTGCCTAGCCTTCTTCCATGGGACTGGGATGGATGGGGCTGCTCCGGCCGGCGTGCAGAGACTCAGAGAGTGGGGACGGAGCTGGGAGCGAATCGGGTGGATCGCAGCCAGCTCAGGCCTAACATGCATGTAACGCCGCATTCAATTTCGTATGTATTGTTAGCCTGGACGCTTGGTAATGTGTACTGGAAGATGACAACAGTAAACTGATCGAGCACAGTTAAAAGCAATAGCGCAAATATTTATCCCAGCTAGCCCCCCTTTGGAAAGGATTCATGGAGGCTAGTGGTTTTTTTCGGCTGATAAGCCGGCTGATGCTGTTTTGTTGTGAGAGAAAAATATTGTATCATGGCTGATAAGTTCAAGCGAACAGGGCCGGCCTGTGGAACAAAGGATTAGTTATTGAACTCCTACAAAATTCCTATGGAATGACCGAATCCAGAGAAAATTTGGAGGAAATCTAACATGAGGCCCAACAACCCATTGGAAACTTTCATCTATGTCTGTCTCTCTCTCTTCTAATTCCTGTGTTTCGCCGGCGATGAAGGAGAGATGGCTTCTCCCTCTCTTCCAGAAACCGCCGCTTTCAAGCCTTGCCTAAGAAGCGAGCGCCGATCGACGACGACGGTGAGGCGGCTGGAGCTGGCGCCTTCGCCGGCGATGAAGGAGAGATGGCTCCTCCCTCTCTTCCAGAAGAATTTTTTTAATAATATTTTTTAATGATTAATTGCAAATGTAGAAGCTGTTACATAAAAATTGGAGGTATAGCATCCAGTCGGCAGGTGAGCGGCCGATAGGAGAGATGTAGGCAACCCAAGCCGATGGGACCATTTTTTAAAAAATAAATATTTTAATTGAATAATTGTAAATGTAGAAGCTGTTATAAAAAAAATAGCAAATATAGTATACTATCGGCCTCTGGAAGGCGACAGGCTTGCAGCGGACCCGCGCCGATTGCAGACCAGTCGGCTTCGACCCTGGCGCTCCGCCGATGTGGGGGTCCCGGGGGAATCGCCTCCCTATCCTTGCGTAAGTCGCCGCATTCAATTTCGTGCAGGCATAGGTAGTTGGCCGGAGAGAGCTCTAGGCTTTGGTTATTGCCGTGGCTGCAGCCAGGATGTCAGCAGGCAACAACAGGTCACAGGCGATCAGGTCACAGGCGATCGAGTGGTTGGGGTGCTGACGAGTGGATTAAGCTTAGGGCCTGTTTAGTTTCCAAAAAAATTTTGTGCAGTATCCATTATATTAAATCTTGCGGCACATACATGGAGTACTAAATGTAGACGGAAAAAAAACTAATTATACAGTTGGGTGAGAAATCGCGAGACAAAACTTTCGAACCTAATTAGTCCATAATTAGACACTAATTGTCAAATACAAACGAAAGTGCTACAGTAGCCAAAAATCCAAAAAAATTTGGATCTAAACGCGCCCTTAGTTGTGTTTTGTGTTATCATGCTTTTGCTTTCTTTTAAATTTCAGTTGATTCACAATTTTTTTTGTTAAGCTTTGTTAGGCTCAGCCCATCATTCCAAACTGAGCCTGCTCCTTCCAGTATTATTGTCATTGATGAATTTTTCTGATTATATGGTTTACTCAGTAATATATGTGTTTATCATCATACTATAGTGTTTGCTGTTGATAGGTTAGAAATCATCTTTTTCTGTTTTGCTTTTGTAGTAGTGTGTTTTTAATTGTCCTTTTGTAGTCTTTCTCTTTATATAAGCTGTAATGTATGTGTATCGATATCTTTTTCTTTTGTGTGTTAGATGTTTCTTTCTATTTTTTTATTGGTCTACTTAGCTGCTGTCCTAGTTTTTTGGATTGGTCTAAAAAACAGATTTTTTTGTGTTTTTGCTTTATGTGTTCCCTGGACTATTTGTTTTTAGAAATTCTGTTTTTGATATGTTTGTCTCGTGTAGTTCCCTCAGACTTTTTGTGATTTTTCCTTTCATAGAAAATTTCTGGTTTTTGTTTTTTGAAATTATGTTGTTTGGTATGTTGATATTTGAGTTGTATAGATCTTCAGGCATTGGCTGAGATGGTGGCAATTTTTTAGAATTTGAGGTACTTCTCTACACCTAAATTTATCCCAACTCCTAACATTATTCCAATTTAGGGTTAGATTTTTGTTAATCCAGTTGCCTTTTCTTCTATGTTTTTTTTGTTACATTTCAGATTTTGGGCTAGTGCTCTAGCTCTAAATAATGGTTTCCTGGTTATAGGGTATCCTAGTTATAGTGTAATTCAACTTCACTTATAGTTGTTCATCAGGTCGGGCGAGGTGGAGCCCGCGGCCTTGGGGTCGGCGCGAGGCGGAGCGTAGACCCAAGGGTCGGGTGAGGTGGAGCGTAGACCCAAGGGTCGGGCGAGGCGGAGCCCGTGGCCTCAGGGTTGGGCGAGGTGGAGTCCTCCCCTAGAGGCCCGGGCGAGGCGGAGCACAGACCCAAGGGTTGAGCGAGGCGGAGCCCACGGCCCTCGGGGTCGGGCGAGGCAGAGTCCTCCCCCAGAGGCCGGGCGAGGCGAAGCGTAGACCCAAGGGTCGGACGAGGCGGAGTTTGCGCACCTGGGGGTCGGTTGGAGCCGTAGTCGCGCTCTTGACTGCTCGGACGTATCAATGTTGATGGTTATTAGCTCCTCCTCTTCGGATACCATTGTATTGGTCCCCGACAATATTTAAGACAAAAAATATGGTTCAACAGTGCATCGTGGCCATCTTTTCCGATGGAGGGTACATCCTCATGCATGTGATGGCTGGTCATGTTTTAGGGACTGTCGGCCCGTAGAGAGGCCGATAGGACAATCACCTCGATAGCAGCCACGGTACAGTCATATCCACCCAAGAGCGGCCACGGTACAGTCTGGAACGCTGATAGAGGCATGTCGGCTCTCGAGTGGTCGATATGGTCTCTGTCGGCCATCCAGACGCCGCCAGAGTACTATATCTACAATTCTTTCTAGAAAAATACTAGATTAGCAATTAATCATTAAAAAATATTATTTAAAAAAAATCACGGCGGTGCCTGGCTGTGGGTCTCGTCCGAGTCCGGCTCAGGGCCCATGTCGCAGGTCTCGTCTTCCAGCAGCACGAGTTCGCCCAGATCACTGATGACGACGACGACGGGGACGGCGACGAGGACGAGGACGACTCGGACTCCCCGCTCCTGCACCCACACCACTCGTTCCGGTTCACACCAGCGTCCATCGCCGCGTGTCAAGGCGGCGGTGGCGCTGGAGTGGCGGTGCGGGCAACCAACGTTCGAGGCACTGGCCGGCTTCGTGTGGATGCGGGAGCGCTGGGGATACGGCCGTTCGCGGCGGAGCAAGCTGCTGTTCGCGGTGGATGGGCAGCCCGCGGATCTTGCTCCCCGTGGGGTACTTGCCAACGCCCAACGCTATCGTGCTGACCAACGCCGCGTGCCCCGTGGGGGAGCTGGCGTCGTCTCTGGCTCTCTACCGCGCGCTGTGCGGTTGGTGCGCGATGCTCGGGGGGCAGTGGCGGACGCCTACATGCGTCCGTGTTGGACTATTTCGAGACGAATCCGCATGCTTGCATGGATACGGCAGTGCTGCATGTTATGGATTTGTGTTTCTTTTCGAAAACTAGTTTGTGTTGAGTTGATGGCGCCTATGTTCCAGTGAACTCCTCCTTGTTAAAGATTATACATATTGCTAATGTGCTGCAAAATTTTGACATTTTTTCAATATTAAATCTGAATCAAAATAATTGCAAGTTGTACCAAATATATTTGACCAAATGTAATCATTTTGTCAACATTACAATATAAATGTCTAATTCCAAATCAGGGGTAAAATCACAAATAGGACAATAACAAACGGGGGCAAAATCATATGGGCATTTCTGTCATTTTATATACCAATGTTAACACCGTTAGGAGGTGAGGGAGCGATGGAATAGGGGCAAAATAATACTTCATTTTCAAAACGCAGGTACAAATTCACAAAGTCAAAAAAACAGGGACATAATCCACAATTTCGATACAAAACAGGGATAAAAATGCAAGAGCCCCTATAATATTATTTAATATTTAATTATTATTTAATATTTATGCAGCAGAGTCTTGAAACCATATTTATATTTATATTATGAATGAACATTGTATGCAGCAGCAGAGTCTCGACATCGGTACCAGATGGCATGAGAATACTTTTTCAACATCGAAGCACACTGTGCCTAGTCTTAGGTGGGGTGAAAACAAGCAGATTCAAGGCCCCGTTCGCTTGGAGGAATTCTGAAGGAACCCGAAGAAATCTGGATGAAATCTAGAGGAATTTTGTGAGAGAAATACAGTTCCGAATGAAAAAAGAAGCAGATCAAGCCAGGTTTAAGGGGACGTGAATGGGCCTCATTTATTGTCTGATGAGGTTAGTTAACTTTACTGGCTCCTTGAACGTCGGTGACGATGGCAGCATGTCCCATCACTCACCCCAGTTCAGCCTGGGGTCTGAACAGGCTTCAAATTGTCATAAACTTAAATCCTTCTATACTGGTCAATTTTTTTTTAACTTTGATTAGATTTATAGAAAAATATTAGTAACATTTGTATTTCCAAATAAATTGTATTATAAAAATAGATTTAAAGATCTATCTAATTATACTAATATTTATTATAAATATTAATATTTTTTATTTTATATTTAGTAAAAGTTTGAAGTACGTGTGATGAATCAGTAACGAGAACTATGAATAAAAAAAGTAAGGAGGGAGCAGTAAACATATTTAAGAAAAAAAAAAATGGTTCAACAATGAATCATGGCCATCTTTTCCTGACATGGTACGGTCGATGGAGGTATATTGGGACTGTTCGGCCAGTGGACAGCCGATACGAACAATCCATGGTATTGGCACAGTCGTATCTACCAAGAGCAGCCACGGGAGGCATGTCGGCTCTCGAGTGGTCGATATGGTCTCTGTGGCCATCCAGACGCCGCCAGAGTACTGTATCTATGATCTTTACAAACAAATACTAGATTAACAATTAATCATTAAAAATATTTTTTAAAAAAATCACGGCGGAGTTCTCATCCTCGCTTCGCTTTTCTGCCCGTCCGGCCGGACGATCTAGCCCCCACCCCGTGGCGCCGGAGGTCTGTCCTGCCGCGTTTCCGCAGGCGCTACGCGTGTCACGGACGGAGTGGCCGTGCGGTTGCCGGGGCTGGCCAGGCCTCGTGCACCCACGCTCTTGTCCGGTCCTGATCTGCCAACAAGGAAAAGGTGCCACTGTACTCACCCTGGAGGCGATGTTTCGGTGAGACGGTGACACCGGGACTGCGGACGGACGGAACGAGCGAGGATATGGTAGAGCAGATGTAATAAATGACAAAAAGTTGTGCCTAATCTAGCCGATATTTGGTCAAACTGGTTGATTTGATGTTACAGTGAAACGTTGACACTACATATATCCTTTGTAAAATTTTTCGTGGTGCATCTAATGAATCTTGTTTGGTGTTGTAGTTGTTTGTGTTTTTTTCTATTAACTTAACCAAAATTAGAGAGTTTTGACTTAGGCCACTAAAACGACTTACAATTTAGAATGGATAGAGTATTTCATTGATTTTACAATTGAGAAACAAAACCGTGGTATTGTAGTACAAGCTAGGGACTAACGAAAGTCCTCATTTTTTACAGAAGAAAAGAGTTTGGTTGGCCAAGTAAATGGTATGCACATTTCCATTCCTGAAAATTAATTTAGTCAATGTCGATGGTGGGACAATTATTGGCAAATTGCGCCATGTGCTAAGATGTCATAGTTAGCCTGGAAAGCTAACCCCCAGATCATCCCAAAGAGAGGAATGCGTAATAGAGGCATAGACCCAACACCCCCAGAGCTACGTGTAGCTTGTCTATACGCGAAAATGAACACTTTTGGCCACATATCACCCATGCCCATACATTATTATGCCAAAACCAGTGCTCGTGTATAAAAGTTAGGCATCAATATCCTAGGATTCGGCTCCCCCGGCTCGCCAGAAGACTAATTATTTCCGATGCTATTCATATTTGACAGAGACTGTTACTTCTTTTACTACTACTAGTAGGTTAGTAGCTCAGAACATGTTTTTCCATTCTCATTTTGTTTCTCACGTGGACAAAGTAGCGGTAAAAGATGGCATCCCGAAAATACTACTCTTAGGGTTTAGCTGTTTTAACCCTAAACACTAAACCCGAAGAGTAGTTTATTACAGGGTTAAAACAGCTCCAAAAATAGTTAAAACAACTAGTAACTCATAATATATTGTATCCAATACAAAAGAAAAAATGATAAAAGTACCTCCGTTCAAAATTATAAGATGTTTTAACTTTTCTAGACACATTGCTTTCAATATATATCTAGACATAATGTATATCTAAATGTCTAACAAAAGTAATGAATCTAGAAAAGCCAAAACATCTTATAATTTGGAACGGATTGAGTAGTAGAAAACTTTTATGAATAGCTAAAACCAAACACTTTCCTGTGGTTCATATATTTATATTTACACTTTTTTTATGTAAGCAGTTAGGCTGTTTTAGTTTTATTTTTTAATTTTATATAAGCAAGTCGACTATATTATTAAGTACTCGTATGTTGTCCGCCTAATTGAATAATATCGATGATAATTAATATAAGTAAAGATATAATAGTGTTAAACAAAACATGAGTCCATGTGGTACGCTAGCTTAAAATTCACCGACTCTCGACGGTCAGCCACATGTTGCGCGCTCGCAAGTCGCGCATTTTTCGCGTAAAATCGCGCGCTACGTGGCTGCCGGGGTTCGAACCTGTGACATCGGGCTCGCGTGTTCCCTCCTCTAACCACTCCAGCATTTTTTTTAAATAAATATTTTAATTGAGTAATTGCAAATGTAGAAGCTGTTATAAAAAATAGCAAGTATAGTATCCTATCGGTCTCTGGAAGGCCGACAGGCTGACCCACGCCGATTGCAGACTAGTAGGCTTCCCAGCGGCAGATAAGCCATACGTGCAGTTTTAGGGCCCGTTTGGCATGGCTCCGGATCGTGAAAAAACAGCTCTGGCTCTGGCTCGTATGGAAAAGCAAGTTTTTTCTGACTCTGGCTTATTTTGTACGAAAACGTTTGGCAAAACGGCTTCTCCTAGTGTAAAGAAGATGTGAAATGTCCAAAATACTCTTTTTTCTTTTTTTTTTTTCTCTTCATTTTTCTTTCTTTCTTTTTCTTTTTCTTTCCTTCTCACTTCTTTTCTTCTCCTTATCCGAACGGCCTCACTCCTTACCGGCACCCACTCCCTCCATCCATCTCTCTCTCTCTCTCTCTCTCTCTCTCTCTCTCGGGCATAGCAGGAGGCCGGCCCACCGGAGCAGGGGAGCGAGTGGGGCGGAGCTGGAGCTCGAGGCCGGCGGGGTGGAGCAGGGAGAGGCCGGCTGTGGGGCGGAGAGCGGAGCAGGGAGAAGCCGGCGGTGGGGCGGAGCTCGAGGCCGACAGAGTGGAGCATGGAGAAGCCGGCGGGGCGGATATGTTCGGTTTGAAAAGATGGGGGAGGAGTTATGTCCGGTTTTCTAGTTCAGGAAGAAAAGGCCGACTTTTGCGACAGTTGAAGGAGGCAAAGTAGACTTTTTTCATATGGGAAAGCCAATATTCATCCAGCAAGACAATGCTCGTCCTCATATCAACGCCAGTGACCCTTTATTTTGTGAGAAGCAGCAAAACAGAAAGGATTTGATATTAAGCTGATCTGTCAACCACCGAATTCACCAGACTTTAACGTACTTGTTGATTTGGGTTTCCTTGCATCAATTCAGTCCATTCAATATAAGAAGGGTTAATTCTAGGACATTAGCTGAACTAGTCGCGGTGGTTCAGAAGGAGTTTGAAGATTATGACCAACACTGTCTGTCAAATCGGATATTCGCATCATTGCAGCTCACCATGATAGAGGCAATGAAAGTAGGAGGGAACAAGTACAAGATGCCCCATGTTGACAAACCTGTGTCTGTGCTGGAAAAAGAAAACAAGCTTCCAATGCAAATGAACTGTGATCTCAATTTGGCACGGGATCGGAGGTATGCAGGCAGCTCAATGAGAATGAGACGAGACGGGGTTGCTTCTCTTCATACTTCTAGTCTGATCAGAGGAAAGTAGTGTATTTTGGGAGTTTTTGGGCTAACGAGTATAAATATTTACAGGGTCTCCCGTCGCTATACTTCTAGTCAGATCAGAGGAAAGTAGTGTATTTTGGGAGTTTTTGGGCTAACGAGTATAAATATTACAGGGTCTCCAGTCGTTTACTTGAGCTAAAAAAATCTGTAATGTATTTTGTTTGGTCCATGTAAGTATGTATTCGCCCTGTTCTCTTGAACTTATCGGTCAAAACAGTATCAGCCGGCTTATCAGCTGCAGAATCCATCAGCTGAACACCCCATGGCTCTGTATCCACTTACTTTTACTACAAACTCTGTACACAAGTCTGTTTTGTGCATTTAAATGTGTATAGAGTCTGTTATCAACAGTTTGAGTTGAATGGTTAAGTCAATGCAAAGAAGAACCTTCAGTAGTCATATTGCAAATCGTTTTCTTATGCTCTAGAAATATCAATATATAGCCATAGAATACTTGGAGTGCAAATCCCAGGTTAATTTGCAAATCTTCTTGGCAAGACAAATCATAAACAAGCAGTTTGGTAAATTTTAAAGTCACTTCATACTTGGTCAAATCACGCGGCCCAGTGGCAGCCCAGTGGCCCGAGGTGCCTAGCCCAGCCCAGTCAAAGCCTCTCTATTACACACGGAAGCTTCAGTTCCAGTGGAGAGTGTACGCAGAGTCCGTCACGGAAGCTCGAAGGACTGCCGGACTGCCGGAGGAGGCCCTCGCCGCCGCGCCACCATCTACTGGTCTGCCTCCGCTCGCGGTCCGACGGTCAGTCTTATACGCTCATTGCTCGTCGGCCCAGGTTAATTTGCAAATCTTCTTGGCAAGACAAATCATAAACAAGCAGTTTGGTAAATTTTTAAGTCATTTCATACTCGGTCAGTTGGTAATGGTATGTTTTGTCTCGCAGCCCGTTGAGCATTTAGCTGTAATGCTCCATAATAATATTTGAAAGTTAGCATCATGGTAAAACTGTATTTGCTTTAAGTTCACATGCTTACTTCATCTTTTCATTCAACAAAGCTAATCATCAGGTCACATGAAGGTCCAGACGCAAGAGACAAGCGACACGATCTCTTGGGAA
Organism: Miscanthus floridulus; assembly: GCF_019320115.1. Classification (NCBI taxonomy): domain Eukaryota; kingdom Viridiplantae; phylum Streptophyta; class Magnoliopsida; order Poales; family Poaceae; genus Miscanthus; species Miscanthus floridulus. The sequence continues at coordinate 8,964,885 of NC_089597.1, forward strand.
TGGATAATGGATATACAATTGATCACGAAGTAGAATGTGGGAAACTAATTACTCTCTTCAGTGCAACAGACTACCCACAATTTCAGGTGATAATTTTTTGCTGTTCATCTTCGATATTGAATCCCTTCCTGGCTTTTTGTTGCAAGTTCTGTAAGAGATTTACTCATATATAAGTTCTGCCTTTTTTCTTGTATCCTTTGCATATTATGATGATAATATTGTGTTAACTCTTTGTTTCTGAACCTTGTATAGGCTTCAGAGGAGCGGCATAACAATCGTGGAGCATATATTGTCCTTAATCCACCTGATTTTGCTACCCCTGTTTTCCATAGCTTTGAAGCTGTAAAGCCTCGACCTAAGGTATGTGACTCAATCCTCAACAATATACTCAGGAGTACTTGGTTCTGTGATGTGAGACTTGGAGTTATTATTTCTTAATATGGAAAACAATCAATCTGGAGTGGGGGAAACAAATCAACTGACTCGGAGTACCTTCTTTCTTTGTTTTCCTATATATGCAGGCCCATCCGTTCTATGATTTCGAAGAAGTGATCGACTCAGATGAATAGTTGAATTTGGACGCCATGGACAGTGGCACGTCGAACCTGTCATGATAGCTTCTCATGTACCTTTTGTATTTATCACACCAATTGTTGCCAAGGAAGCGTGGCATCAAGGTTTTTGTTGTAGCTAATGCCAACGTAGCAACGTTGCAGGTTTCTGGGTGGCCGCCTCTGTCCTGTCAAGCACGCCAATCTGATTTGTTGGTTCGGTTTAGGTTGATCTGTATCCAAAATTAAGTACCCAGAAACATGATATCCAAAGATTGAATGTGGGAAACCAGTGGTCGCCAAATCTTAATCTATAAACCTTCTTGTTGCTGAAAATGCTGATGCATTCGGTCATTCAGAGGAAGAGGGAGATATGCCCATGGCATCTCATGTTATCTGAAGAAGCGTGCGTATATCTACTGCCTTCAGAGCATATATGTGACGCTTGTGTAAATAAAACACGCATGTTTGGCCAAAACCTAATTGTTGACGGCTAAAATTGTACCTTCTAGTAGGGGCAGAAACATGTTTCAGAGACTGCTTGCAGATTGATCGATCAGAAAAAAGAGATTCGAGATGAAACATGCATGTTTCAGGCTTTCAGCTTTGCATTCAGTTCGATTCAGCTATCACGGACACGCGTTGGTAATAAAATGACACGACTGATCATCATCAGAGAGGGCAGGCAAGAGTTTATTGGCGTTTCAACTGCCCTCTACTCTGCATCTCTGAACCTGAATGTGGCGAGCAATTTCTGCGTGTGATCTGGTTCTATCCTGAACGACCGCTGGCGCTGAGCAAACAGGGGCCGGCCTGTTGTTCCTTTGTTGGGCATCGTTGCCAGTTCTAAGCACTCGCCTTTCCAAAGCAATCAAAAGACTGAGTTTAGATGGGTCGTTGGGCTTTAGATGGGCTGCATATCGTGCGGCCGGCCGACGTCACCCCGGGCGAACCCTGACGATTTCGTTCCCATCGAAGGCCTCCCAGACCGCCGCCGCCGCGATGCCGACGGTGAGCGTCGGCCGGGACCGTCTCTTCGCCGCCCTCGGTCGGACCTACAGTAAGTTTGTTTTCCTTTGCTCAGTTCCTCCAGCTCTCCACTCCGCGACAACTCGTAACCCGTCCTCTTGGCAGCAACACAGGAGGAGTTCGAGGCGCTCTGCTTCGAGTTCGGCATCGAGCTCGACGCCGTATCCCCTCCCATTCACTCACTGTGCTGAGAGTGGCGTTGTCTGAATTTTGAGTGTTTTGGGGTGCGTGTGCAGACGACGGAGAAGGCTATTATTATCAGGAAGGAGAAGCACCTCGAGGACGACGGCGAGGTGGACGACGATGACGAGGTCATCTACAAGATAGAGGTTGCCGCCAACAGGTCAGCAGATTTTGTTTTCGTCAATGGAATCGAAGTTACTAGAATACTAGGTAGGTATACAGGAGTTTGGAAACCCGGTGAAAACTTGGAACAATGTATGCAGATATGATTTGCTATGTCTTGAAGGATTAGCAAGAGCTCTCCGCGTTTTCACGGGGACTGAAGCAAGCCCTGTATTCCAAGTTTCATCCATCCCTCGTGGTTCAATTCTTCAGATGCATGTTAAACCAGAGGTAAGATCATGTTCTTTGGACTCGCAGTGCATTTCAAATAATTTCCTAGAAGAAAAGGCTAGATTTCTTCAGTTTTCCATCTCTAGGTTGTAGAGAAAATTGTACAGCAGCACTGTTTGGTGTATGTTATAACCTGCCAATGCTCTCGAACCAGTTGATTCTTTTTGGGTTTTTGGATTGGATATGGACTGTTATGTCTAAGGAGTAATAGAGAAATGATGTGTTTAACTGTCGTTTTTTCTCGAACTACGCAGGAGAGCTGCGCGTCATTTCATTAAGGTAGAAGAAAAAAATGGGTTTGGGTAGCCCCTACCCAGTTAACTGTCGTTTTGGACGGTCCTTAACTGTCGTTTTTCAAGGAAAAAAAAGAAGCAATACCCTACTGACATATTCCATGCCATTATTAATTTTTTTTTGGTGCATGCTCTTTGTAATGTTTTATTATTGTCGTGAAAACCATTATAGCTTGAAGCTGGTGCTAAATGTTAAGACATTAACATATTCATGATTTTCATATTTGCCTGTTATTATTACTAATTCTAGAAGCTATGTATTAACGGATTAGTGTTGTATTTGCTAATGTTGATGCTGATCGTATTCTCCAGAATGATATTATTTGCGTTCTTATTTTCTTCCAATGTAAGCCTTGATTTGCTGTTTTTTTCAGACTTCAAAAATTAGACCATACGTAGTTTGTGCTGTCCTAAGAGGGGTAACTTTTGATGAAGCAAGATACAACAGCTTCATTGTTCTTCAAGACAAACTCCACCAAACTATCTGCCGGTATAGCTTATCTTATTGCTTTTTGATTTTCATTGTATTGATATCAGGATTGTACTCAATACGATGATTAATTAACTCAGACTACTCCATGATGGATAACAGGAAGAGAACTCCGTTGCTATTGGCACCCATGATCTGGACACTCTGCAAGGACCCTTCTCATACGAGGTAAAATTATCACAGTGCTGCAGTAAGCTAATTTTGTAGCTCAATCTTGGGTATTATCTTATTCGCCCTACGTTCATGGCAATCTCTGTCATGGACTTGCACACTGTTCCTATGTTTGTTCCATGGTTTTTTTGTGCATCCAGTTTCCCCCCTTTTAATGGGGCAAATGATTATGTCTCATGATATGTGCTTGCGGCCTTGCACTATCAAGGGAACTAACTGCAATTACTTTTACACCATCGTATGGAAAGATAAATGCAAGGACATGTTGGTGCCTGTTTGGTTGATTTTATTCTTTCTCCATTGTGGTGTAGAAGCTCCCTTCCACTGGTTTTGAATCTTATTTTTTGCGAAATTTGAGTTTGTCTAAAGTCATTTTGCAGATTAAACTTCGCCAAATGTGTTGCCTTCTTGAGGGAATTTTAGAGTAAATCTTGGACTGTAAAATGTGTTCTAGGATCTTAGTCACAGAAAAGAGCCATCCTTTTTTTCACCAGTCACAGTTAACATGATCCCTTATGGTCATACAAGGTCTCTCAAAAGCCTAAATCAATATAATCTTATTTTGTTTTGCTGCCTTCTTCTTTTGAAAGGAAATACAGCAGGGAAGGCTCCTACTGCAAATTTTATTAAAATAACAGAGGCACAGATATACTGAACAAAAGTACAAAGCTAAAAACGAGAACAAATGGACAAGGGAACTAAACAAGCTCCTCTCAGGGGAGGACAGGGAAGAGCAAAGTTCGGCTAGGCGGCGACTACGCGCGCCTAGTCGTTGGGCGAAGCCCGTCGCCGTGACTAGGGGCATAGTCGCGCATCGCGGCGCTAGGCGGAGCCGTCTGCACGCCGTCGCGACCACTGCCCAGCCGCAGCCGTCGAGCGCAGCCGCGCGTGCGCCAGCCTCAGACGTCGGGCGGCCGCGCGTGCGCGTGTGCCCGCTCCGGCTGGCCGCGGCCTTCGGTGGACGCCGCACCTCCCCTGGCTGCCGCCTGCTGCCCCTCCCCACGCCGGGCACGGCCCTCTGGTTGAAGCCGCCCCTGCTCTGCTTCACTCGGGGAACCAGGCGCGGCCCTCTACTCTGCCTCGCCGCCCCTGCTCACGGCCCTCTGCTCTGCTCGCCGCCCCTACTCAGCTTCGCTCGGGGAACCAGGCGCGGCCCTCTGCTCTGCTCGCCGCCCCCTGCTCTGCTTCGCTCGGGGAACCAGGCGCGGCCCTCTGCTCTGCTCTGCTTTCTCTTGGAGCAGAGTAGCCGCTCTGCTCTGCTTTCTCTTGGAGCAGAGGAGAGCTCCGTTGCCAAAACGCCTAGGCAAACGCCTAGGAGCGCCTAGGACCGAGTACTCCCGACTAGGCGCTAGGCAATGGGTCAGCGCCTAGATTCCGCCTAGCGCCTAGCTGAACTAGGGGGAAGAGAGTTAGGAAAGTGACTAGATCCAGTTTAGGAAGTCGTCATTTAGTCTATGAGATTGGAGTCTTGCTTCATCCACGAAGTCCTTGTTTTGCTGCCTTGTTGGGGCAGATTGCTCATCGGGGAGTGGATCAGTGACATAGTGCCCCACTGAATTTGTTTACATTGGGGCTTCAGGAAGCATTTATGGCCATAAAATCTTGAGTTTTAGTGACACTAGACAAAAACATGTATTTTCCTCGAATTTAATCAAAAGTCGGCTTCAAGCCCTTTTTGTATGGATAATAGAAAACTCATCTTGGCCAGCTTACCATGACGACAATTTGGAGGAAGCTTAATCCCTATGCTTTCAAGTTTATATTTGTTCAGAATGCATGACAGCATGTATACATGAAAGTATTAACTAGTTTTTCACATAAAAGTGATAAGAAATTGTTATTTTAATAACCTTTTGACTAGGAAAATTAATAACTATTGGTGTATACTGCAGTTTGAATATCCAAACCAACTATTATAAAGAAACTATTATTTAGCTTTTAGCATGGAGGAACCTTCAAGAGTTTTAACTTAAGATTTGTGGCATTATAATAATTTATTTATGTTGGTCAATATTTTTGGCGGAGAAGATAGATTTCTTAGGAATTGGTTGACTATGTTATATTTCGTACCATGCATATATGAACAAGCCTCTTAAATATAACATTTTTTGTTTTTAACCAAAGATATAACCATTGCTGACATGTGGCTATATAAATACCACTGGTGGTTTCTCTCATCCTTTATATCTGACATTTGATTTTTTTTTTCTCTCCCTAGGCTCGACCACCACATGAAATCAGCTGTCCCATTAAAGCAGGTAAAAGTAATTGATTTAGTTCAATCAGATGATTTTATGTTATATTACTTGTTGTTTTCTGATCATCATTACAATTTTTAGTAAGTTGCTGAAAGGCAACATTTTTGAACTCACTGTTCTAACTTTTGTATGACTCAGGAGAAAAGCTTCAGAGCTGATAAACTGATGGAATTCTATAAAGTAAGTAGCTACATCAGAGTGTTTATTGTGTCATTGTGCACAAAATTGGGCCATGTATCAGGATGGAAACTGTTATTTTTCAAATTTTACGCTTAATATCGTAGGTTCTAGATCTTAATACTATTCTTTTAGGTGCTCTGTGCCTTGTATATTTTTATTACTGACATCTCTTGCTTTGTGGCAGTCAGACATGAAACTGAAGAAGTTCTTGCATATAATTGAAAATTCTCCAGTGTACCCAGTTATCTATGATAGCAACAGGTAAAATAATGACATGCTCTTATCATTCCATTTCTTGACCTGTTTCTTTCAAGGCCTATGATCTTTTCGAAAAAGACTAATAATTACTAGAGAGGACAACAATAATTAAATAGAAAGATTCTGTTGGCACAGCTCTCTGGAAATTTGTCTATCTAGTTAAACTTCAAAAAACATTGTTCATTTTTCAAGGAAAAGCTATTCTCTTAAATATATTCATTTTATTGATAAAGTGGCCCATGTTCCGTCATGAGCGCCATGCTTTCTTTAACTTTTATGATATAGAAACTGTTAATACCGGTGTCGCTGCACAGCTGACATTACAATACTTTGCAGGACTGTATTATCATTACCTCCTATCATCAATGGTGCACATTCAGCTATCACCCTTGCAACAAGGAATGTCTTTATTGAATGTACAGCTACTGACCTTACCAAAGCAAATATAGTGCTGAATACAATGGTGGGTGATGTTATGCTGTATTTTAGATGGGAACATGTCATCTAGTTTAAGAAGTTGAAACTTATTGTATATGCACTTGTTACTTATATTTATAGGTTACCATGTTCTCTAAGTATTGTGAGACTAAATTTGAAGTGGAACCTGTTGAAGTGGTACATCATGATGGCAGGAAAACAGTTTACCCTGATCTTTCATGTTACAAAATGGATGTTTCATTATCTGACATTCTTGGGCCTATTGGTATCTCCCAGGACGAGAAACAGGTACCTGCAAGTTTCTGAAAGTTTTAGCAAGGATGTTTTCAATCTGGATTAATAACAGTGCATCTGAAACTTAGGTTGTCTGTCTTTTGAATAAAATGCAACTGCAAGCTGAAAGTCACTCATTGAAGGGGGAGCCTCGCATTTCAGTGTCTGTTCCTCCAACAAGAAGTGATATTCTGCATGCCCGTGATTTGTCGGAGGTATATCTGCTATTATCTAGCTGTTTCAACTGTTTTTGTAGGTTTGCTGTCATTGTTAACTGGTTTAATTTCTGTTTGGCTTCTACAAAGAACGTTGCTATAGCTTATGGATTCAACAATGTGCCAAAATCAAAGCCGAAGTGCATGACAATAGGAGGAAGGCAACCATTAAACAGGTTCTCAGATAAAATTCGTGCCGAGGTACTTTAGGTATTTGATATGTCTTTTGTGGCATCTTGCTGATATTTGATGTCTTTGTGTTTTTATCTGTTCATCAGTTGATCTTTACTGAAAAATCCTTTGTGGCCAGGTTGCAAGAGCTGGTTATATGGAGGTGCTCACATTTATCTTGTCTTCACACGAAGAAAACTTTGACATGTTAAACAGAGCAGAGGACAAAAGTAAGGCAGTCATTATCGCAAACCCTCGCACTTCTGAATTCGAGGTAAATTTTCCCCCGTCACCCACCCCAGTGCTGGGTGCAGCCATCAGTCAGCTCTCCTATGTGCTCTCAATTGACTATAGTGCAAAGAATAGTGTAAATTTTTGGTTGATTGATGCCTTTCTTGCAAAACGATTCCTCACCACCTGCCCCCAATCCGTCCACTTCCTCCTGGTCACCCACAACCACAACACCCCACCTGTCCTCTCTAGCATCGTGGCACATAGCGATGAGTCAGAGGCGCCTGCTGCTACGCCCCCTTCCTCCTCCTGACTCCGACTGCCTTCTCCTGCCTGTGGCCCGCGCCTTCTCTCACATATGTAGAGCTGTTGATAGGCGGCTGACTAGGGAGATGAGGTTGCCCTCCGAGCTGCAGCGACGGTTGGCGACCTCCTCCCCAGTCCCCGAGGACCAAGCCAGTGATCACGTCTAGCTGCCGCTGGCCGAGGCAGCCACCTGATGTCAAACCTAGCTGACAGCAACGGCTCCTCCCTGCTGTCGGCTGATGATTTATGCTTCATCCTTTGTTGATCTGTGTTTCATCATGCTCATTTGTGTTCACTTACAAAAATTTACCATTATATTACATAGGTGATTTTGTGATTTATTTTTCGATATGTGTATTGCTTGCTTGGTTAGTTCAGTCATGTCTGAGACCAAATTTGCTTCATCTTGATAATTTTTAGTAACCAATCAGTACTCAGTTTTTGATACCTGAAGTTTGAGGAAAACCGATGAACCCCATTGATTTGATCTGACCGAATGTCCACCTACTGACAACTCATGATTTCTCTCTATATTTGATTGCCAAGGAAATAAACATTGTTCTACAATGTCATTCATTTGCTATAATAATTCTTCTACTTGTTATATTGTTGGTTTGTTATAATCATTTTTTCCTTGTTACCTTGCAGGTTGTTAGAACTAGTCTGATGTCGTGTTTATTGAAAACACTGAAACATAATATAGACCATCCAAGACCTATAAAGGTACTTTTTGAAAAGGAGCAATATTTATATTTGCTATATAAGTGATAAGGATATTGTCTATGGAATGTTGTGTCACACATAAAATGCCAACTAAATAAAGAAGAAACCAGGGAAAAAAAACTTCAAATTTCTCATGCTGTCAGCATTCAGCAGTGCCATTTTGCCTGTTGTTTTCGTTTCCCTTCCAACTTAATTGTGATTGCATGATAATACTCTCCTTCAAACACTACATTTCAACCATAGTATAAGCCCATTTAGGATTTCTTGATCAAACCTTTTAAACATAGACAATGAATATCTAAAAAATCAAGTAGATTGGTAACATAAGTTTTATGTTGCTAGATTAGTTAAAAAAATACTTTTTATAATATATAGCTCTTTCTATTTGGAACAACATGTTATTTAGAATATTACCTGTCAAAGTGTCACTGGAGACCATGTGTCAATGTTCTAATGGATTTTGGGTTTAGAGAAAGACAGAAAGTACTATCTAGTCCTTCATTTTTACCAATGTCGACTTTAATTTATCAATACATACAATTTTAAATGGAAGAGCTTTAATACAGCTTCTACTGTTGGATATGCCCAACCAGTTACTGTTGTCATGGTTACAATCTTCCTTCTAGATGGAAATGTTCAAATGATTTTGATCTTTCAAATATTTACCATTGTAGATTTTTGAAGTTGATGATGTTGTGATGCTGGACTCATCGCGTGATGTTGGTGCCTCTAATAATCGCAGGCTTGCAGCTTTGTACTGCAATAGGGTTTCTGGATTTGAGGTTATAAGCTTTAAGGGAAAAAAAACATCTGTATAGGCATGTATTTACATAGCTTCTATGTAGGCCTATGCTAGCTTGATTAAATTGTCCAGGAAATTATGGGATTGGTGGATAGTATTGTCAAAGTTGTCAGAGCTCCGCATGTCAACTTTGGCAAGAATTACTATGTACCTACAGATGTAAGAGTAACTTCATAAATTGTCTTGTCTTTTGCTGTTGTCAGCATTTATATACTCGTTTCATTTCTTCAGGAACCTGAGTTCTTCCCGAAAAGACAATGTAAAATTGTTACAAGTGATGGCAAGCAAGTTGGCTACTTAGGAATTGTCCATGGTGAGGTACTTACTCTGCCTCGCTTTCGAATGCTGTTATAACCTGTGCTGCTTAAGTACCAGTAGTTTAGCCGCCATATGAATGAAGATTTCTGAGGATGAAATGAATAAAGCTAGCACCATAATATTATATATTTCTTTTTGTTAGGTAGCACAATCTTATACGCTTGAATTATGAGCTACTCCAATTCCATAGTTGATCTATACTAAGAGTAAGAGATGTACTGGCAGAAATAAGAACTTAGGAACACAAGTGATATTAAATGAATAAGAAAATCATAACATGGATACACGTGATTTGTTTTGCCAAATTTATTGCAAAACTATTCCTTGAGTGCTAGTCATACTCTGCTTGCAGGTGCTAAGGAAATTTGGCACTTCCGGACCCATGCACTTTGGTTGAGATGGACCTCGAAGCACTGTTGTAATGCCGTCAACCTGAAACAAAGGAATGCTTGAAGCTGATACCCCTACCACATATCCGTTTTGTTCAGTAAAAATGCATGGGGTACACCAGCAAGAAGTGCATATTACCCAAGCTGGAATGTCTCATTGAGCTTCTCAATTGCATTGGATTTTGCTATGGGAAAGAAGGTACAACGATATGGCACATACCCATACCCTGGCTAAAATTTGTTAGGGACTATTTTCACTATGTTTCCATTGTAAGAGCTTCGTTCCTATCCAACTTTGTATCAAAAGTGTACCTTTTGTAAACCATCGGGTGTCCAAAAGTTACTTGTGCAACTCTTGGCACCTCTACATGAGATCAGCATGATGTAAAGCAGCCTCAGAATATTAGACTTGTAATACCTCCTTGTTGAAACACATTGGACAAGGTTCGCATGAAAACCATCTCGTGTGATCGTGAATGACACTAAAATTTGGGACCAACTAAAATTTGATATTGTGTGTTTACATTGCAACTTTTCACGAATCCATGAGTCCATGGCATTTCATCTGCCCTTTACTCTGAAACCAAGCCTGTCAGGATGTGACGGGCATTTCTGTTTGTGGCACTGACCCTGAATTGTGCGATCGAATCCTCAACGACAGTGTTGGGTGATTCATGCATGATACAGTGTTTTTCTCTCACGTAGTACAACAAAACAGTATCAGCCATAGAAACCATGAGCCGAATAGGCCCGATAGGGCTTGCTGGGTATCGTTTTCAGCTGGAGCACTCACGTTTCCAAGGCGACCGTGTATACCGTCCCCAAAATTAGGACATTGTCCATGCATGTGCAGCGCATTGATAAGTGGGTAGCTCGAATGCTTGATCAACGACGTGCGCTTTTTAATCAGTCAGCTCATCACAGCAATTGAGGCTGTGATTCCAGGCGCATGTGAGGTTGGGGCGTATAACTACTAGCTAGACCAGGCTAGAGTTGCGGTGGGCGTAGCATGGCCGTGGCCATGGCATACGTATGTATTGTTGGCTTGTTGCCTAGCCTTCTTCCATGGGACTGGGATGGATGGGGCTGCTCCGGCCGGCGTGCAGAGACTCAGAGAGTGGGGACGGAGCTGGGAGCGAATCGGGTGGATCGCAGCCAGCTCAGGCCTAACATGCATGTAACGCCGCATTCAATTTCGTATGTATTGTTAGCCTGGACGCTTGGTAATGTGTACTGGAAGATGACAACAGTAAACTGATCGAGCACAGTTAAAAGCAATAGCGCAAATATTTATCCCAGCTAGCCCCCCTTTGGAAAGGATTCATGGAGGCTAGTGGTTTTTTCGGCTGATAAGCCGGCTGATGCTGTTTTGTTGTGAGAGAAAAATATTGTATCATGGCTGATAAGTTCAAGCGAACAGGGCCGGCCTGTGGAACAAAGGATTAGTTATTGAACTCCTACAAAATTCCTATGGAATGACCGAATCCAGAGAAAATTTGGAGGAAATCTAACATGAGGCCCAACAACCCATTGGAAACTTTCATCTATGTCTGTCTCTCTCTCTTCTAATTCCTGTGTTTCGCCGGCGATGAAGGAGAGATGGCTTCTCCCTCTCTTCCAGAACCGCCGCTTTCAAGCCTTGCCTAAGAAGCGAGCGCCGATCGACGACGACGGTGAGGCGGCTGGAGCTGGCGCCTTCGCCGGCGATGAAGGAGAGATGGCTCCTCCCTCTCTTCCAGAAGAATTTTTTTTAATAATATTTTTTAATGATTAATTGCAAATGTAGAAGCTGTTACATAAAAATTGGAGGTATAGCATCCAGTCGGCAGGTGAGCGGCCGATAGGAGAGATGTAGGCAACCCAAGCCGATGGGACCATTTTTTAAAAAATAAATATTTTAATTGAATAATTGTAAATGTAGAAGCTGTTATAAAAAAAATAGCAAATATAGTATACTATCGGCCTCTGGAAGGCGACAGGCTTGCAGCGGACCCGCGCCGATTGCAGACCAGTCGGCTTCGACCCTGGCGCTCCGCCGATGTGGGGGTCCCGGGGGAATCGCCTCCCTATCCTTGCGTAAGTCGCCGCATTCAATTTCGTGCAGGCATAGGTAGTTGGCCGGAGAGAGCTCTAGGCTTTGGTTATTGCCGTGGCTGCAGCCAGGATGTCAGCAGGCAACAACAGGTCACAGGCGATCAGGTCACAGGCGATCGAGTGGTTGGGGTGCTGACGAGTGGATTAAGCTTAGGGCCTGTTTAGTTTCCAAAAAAATTTTGTGCAGTATCCATTATATTAAATCTTGCGGCACATACATGGAGTACTAAATGTAGACGGAAAAAAAACTAATTATACAGTTGGGTGAGAAATCGCGAGACAAAACTTTCGAACCTAATTAGTCCATAATTAGACACTAATTGTCAAATACAAACGAAAGTGCTACAGTAGCCAAAAATCCAAAAAAATTTGGATCTAAACGCGCCCTTAGTTGTGTTTTGTGTTATCATGCTTTTGCTTTCTTTTAAATTTCAGTTGATTCACAATTTTTTTTGTTAAGCTTTGTTAGGCTCAGCCCATCATTCCAAACTGAGCCTGCTCCTTCCAGTATTATTGTCATTGATGAATTTTTCTGATTATATGGTTTACTCAGTAATATATGTGTTTATCATCATACTATAGTGTTTGCTGTTGATAGGTTAGAAATCATCTTTTTCTGTTTTGCTTTTGTAGTAGTGTGTTTTTAATTGTCCTTTTGTAGTCTTTCTCTTTATATAAGCTGTAATGTATGTGTATCGATATCTTTTTCTTTTGTGTGTTAGATGTTTCTTTCTATTTTTTTTATTGGTCTACTTAGCTGCTGTCCTAGTTTTTTGGATTGGTCTAAAAAACAGATTTTTTTGTGTTTTTGCTTTATGTGTTCCCTGGACTATTTGTTTTTAGAAATTCTGTTTTTTGATATGTTTGTCTCGTGTAGTTCCCTCAGACTTTTTGTGATTTTTCCTTTCATAGAAAATTTCTGGTTTTTGTTTTTTGAAATTATGTTGTTTGGTATGTTGATATTTGAGTTGTATAGATCTTCAGGCATTGGCTGAGATGGTGGCAATTTTTTAGAATTTGAGGTACTTCTCTACACCTAAATTTATCCCAACTCCTAACATTATTCCAATTTAGGTTAGATTTTTGTTAATCCAGTTGCCTTTTCTTCTATGTTTTTTTTGTTACATTTCAGATTTTGGGCTAGTGCTCTAGCTCTAAATAATGGTTTCCTGGTTATAGGTATCCTAGTTATAGTGTAATTCAACTTCACTTATAGTTGTTCATCAGGTCGGGCGAGGTGGAGCCCGCGGCCTTGGGGTCGGCGCGAGGCGGAGCGTAGACCCAAGGGTCGGGTGAGGTGGAGCGTAGACCCAAGGGTCGGGCGAGGCGGAGCCCGTGGCCTCAGGGTTGGGCGAGGTGGAGTCCTCCCCTAGAGGCCGGGCGAGGCGGAGCACAGACCCAAGGGTTGAGCGAGGCGGAGCCCACGGCCTCGGGGTCGGGCGAGGCAGAGTCCTCCCCCAGAGGCCGGGCGAGGCGAAGCGTAGACCCAAGGGTCGGACGAGGCGGAGTTTGCGCACCTGGGGGTCGGTTGGAGCCGTAGTCGCGCTCTTGACTGCTCGGACGTATCAATGTTGATGGTTATTAGCTCCTCCTCTTCGGATACCATTGTATTGGTCCCCGACAATATTTAAGACAAAAATATGGTTCAACAGTGCATCGTGGCCATCTTTTCCGATGGAGGTACATCCTCATGCATGTGATGGCTGGTCATGTTTTAGGGACTGTCGGCCCGTAGAGAGCCGATAGGACAATCACCCCGATAGCAGCCACGGTACAGTCATATCCACCCAAGAGCGGCCACGGTACAGTCTGGAACGCTGATAGAGGCATGTCGGCTCTCGAGTGGTCGATATGGTCTCTGTCGGCCATCCAGACGCCGCCAGAGTACTATATCTACAATTCTTTCTAGAAAAATACTAGATTAGCAATTAATCATTAAAAATATTATTTAAAAAAAATCACGGCGGTGCCTGGCTGTGGGTCTCGTCCGAGTCCGGCTCAGGGGCCCATGTCGCAGTCTCGTTCTTCCAGCAGCACGAGTTCGCCCAGATCACTGATGACGACGACGACGGGGACGGCGACGAGGACGAGGACGACTCGGACTCCCCGCTCCTGCACCCAGCACCACTCGTTCCGGTTCACACCAGCGTCCATCGCGCGTGTCAAGGCGGCGGTGGCGCTGGAGGGCGGTGCGTGCACCACGTTCGAGGCACTGGCCGGCTTCGTGTGGAGCGGGCGCTGGGGATACGGCCGTCGCGGCGGAGCAAGCTGCTGTTCGCGGTGGATGGGCGGCCGCGGATCTGCTCCCCGTGGGGTACTTTGCCAACGCCCAACGCTATCGTGCTGACCAACGCCGCGTGCCCCGTGGGGGAGCTGGCGTCGTCTCTGGCTCTCTACCGCGCGCTGTGCGGTTGGTGCGCGATGCCTCGGGGGCAGTGGCGGACGCCTACATGCGTCCGTGTTGGACTATTTCGAGACGAATCCGCATGCTTGCATGGATACGGCAGTGCTGCATGTTATGGATTTGTGTTTCTTTTTCGAAAACTAGTTTGTGTTGAGTTGATGGCGCCTATGTTCCAGTGAACTCCTCCTTGTTAAAGATTATACAATATTGCTAATGTGCTGCCAAAATTTTGAATATTTTTTCAATATTAAATCTGAATCAAAATAATTGCAAGTTGTACCAAATATATTTGACCAAATGTAATCATTTTGTCAACATTACAATATAAATGTCTAATTCCAAATCAGGGGTAAAATCACAAATAGACATAACAAACGGGGGCAAAATCATATGGGCATTTCTGTCATTTTATACCAATGTTAACACCGTTAGGTGAGGATGATGGAATAGGGGCAAAATAATACTTCATTTTCAAAACGCAGGTACAAATTCACAAAGTCAAAAAAACAGGGACATAATCACAATTTCGATACAAAACAGGGATAAAAATGCAAGAGCCCCTATAATATTATTTAATATTTAATTATTATTTAATATTTATGCAGCAGAGTCTTGAAACCATATTTATATTTATATTTATGAATGAACATTGTATGCAGCAGCAGAGTCTCGACATCGGTACCAGATGGCATGAGAATACTTTTTCAACATCGAAGCACACTGTGCCTAGTCTTAGGTGGGGTGAAACAAGCAGATTCAAGGCCCGTTCGCTTGGAGGAATTCTGAAGGAACCCGAAGAAATCTGGATGAATCTAGAGGAATTTGTGAGAGAAATACAGTTCCGAATGAAAAAAGAAGCAGATCAAGCCAGGTTTAAGGGGACGTGAATGGGCCTCATTTATTGTCTGATGAGGTTAGTTAACTTTACTGCTCCTTGAACGTCGGTGACGATGGCAGCATGTCCCATCACTCACCCCAGTTCAGCCTGGGGTCTGACAGGCTTCAAATTGTCATAAACTTAAATCCTTCTATACTGGTCAATTTTTTTTTAACTTTGATTAGATTTATAGAAAAATATTAGTAACATTTGTATTTCCAAATAAATTTATTATAAAAATAGATTTAAAGATCTATCTAATTATACTAATTATTTATTATAAATATTAATATTTTTTATTTTATATTTAGTAAAAGTTGAGTACGTGTGATGAATCAGTAACGAGAACTATGAATAAAAAAAGTAAGGAGGGAGCAGTAACATATTTAAGAAAAAAAATGGTTCAACAATGAATCATGGCCATCTTTTCCTGACATGGTACGGTCGATGGAGGTATATTGGGACTGTCGGCCAGTGGACAGCCGATACGACAATCCATGGTATGGCACAGTCGTATCTACCAAGAGCAGCCACGGGAGGCATGTCGGCTCTCGAGTGGTCGATATGGTCTCTGTTGGCCATCCAGACGCCGCCAGAGTACTGTATCTATGATTCTTTACAAACAAATACTAGATTAACAATTAATCATTAAAAAATATTTTTTTAAAAAAATCACGGCGGAGTTCTCATCCTCGCTTCGCTTTTCTGCCCCGTCCGGCCGGACGATCTAGCCCCCACCCCGTGGCGCCGGAGGTCTGTCCTGCCGCGTTTCCGCAGGCGCTACGCGTGTCACGGACGGAGTGGCCGTGCGGTTGCCGGGGCTGGCCAGGCCTCGTGCACCCACGCTCTTGTCCGGTCCTGATCTGCCAACAAGGAAAAGGTGCCACTGTACTCACCCTGGAGGCGATGTTTCGGTGAGACGGTGACACCGGGGACTGCGGACGGACGGAACGAGCGAGGATATGGTAGAGCAGATGTAATAAATGACAAAAAGTTGTGCCTAATCTAGCCGATATTTGGTCAAACTGGTTGATTTGATGTTACAGTGAAACGTTGACACTACATATATCCTTTGTAAAATTTTTCGTGGTGCATCTAATGAATCTTGTTTGGTGTTGTAGTTGTTTGTGTTTTTTTTCTATTAACTTAACCAAAATTAGAGAGTTTTGACTTAGGCCACTAAAACGACTTACAATTTAGAATGGATAGAGTATTTCATTGATTTTACAATTGAGAAACAAAACCGTGGTATTGTAGTACAAGCTAGGGACTAACGAAAGTCCTCATTTTTTACAGAAGAAAAGAGTTTGGTTGGCCAAGTAAATGGTATGCACATTTCCATTCCTGAAAATTAATTTAGTCAATGTCGATGGTGGGACAATTATTGGCAAATTGCGCCATGTGCTAAGATGTCATAGTTAGCCTGAAAGCTAACCCCCAGATCATCCCAAAGAGAGGAATGCGTAATAGAGGCATAGACCCAACACCCCCCAGAGCTACGTGTAGCTTGTCTATACGCGAAAATGAACACTTTTGGCCACATATCACCCATGCCCATACATTATTATGCCAAAACCAGTGCTCGTGTATAAAAGTTAGGCATCAATATCCTAGGATTCGGCTCCCCCGGCTCGCCAGAAGACTAATTATTTCCGATGCTATTCATATTTGACAGAGACTGTTACTTCTTTTACTACTACTAGTAGGTTAGTAGCTCAGAACATGTTTTTCCATTCTCATTTTGTTTCTCACGTGGACAAAGTAGCGGTAAAAGATGGCATCCCGAAAATACTACTCTTAGGGTTTAGCTGTTTTAACCCTAAACACTAAACCCGAAGAGTAGTTTATTACAGGGTTAAAACAGCTCCAAAAATAGTTAAAACAACTAGTAACTCATAATATATTGTATCCAATACAAAAGAAAAAAATGATAAAAGTACCTCCGTTCAAAATTATAAGATGTTTTAACTTTTCTAGACACATTGCTTTCAATATATATCTAGACATAATGTATATCTAAATGTCTAACAAAAGTAATGAATCTAGAAAAGCCAAAACATCTTATAATTTGGAACGGATTGAGTACGTAGAAAACTTTTATGAATAGCTAAAACCAAACACTTTCCTGTGGTTCATATATTTATATTTACACTTTTTTTATGTAAGCAGTTAGGCTGTTTTAGTTTTATTTTTTAATTTTATATAAGCAAGTCGACTATATTATTAAGTACTCGTATGTTGTCCGCCTAATTGAATAATATCGATGATAATTAATATAAGTAAAGATATAATAGTGTTAAACAAAACATGAGTCCATGTGGTACGCTAGCTTAAAATTCACCGACTCTCGACGGTCAGCCACATGTTGCGCGCTCGCAAGTCGCGCATTTTTCGCGTAAAATCGCGCGCTACGTGGCTGCCGGGGTTCGAACCTGTGACATCGGGCTCGCGTGTTCCCTCCTCTAACCACTCCAGCATTTTTTTTAAATAAATATTTTAATTGAGTAATTGCAAATGTAGAAGCTGTTATAAAAAATAGCAAGTATAGTATCCTATCGGTCTCTGGAAGGCCGACAGGCTGACCCACGCCGATTGCAGACTAGTAGGCTTCCCAGCGGCAGATAAGCCATACGTGCAGTTTTAGGGCCCGTTTGGCATGGCTCCGGATCGTGAAAAAACAGCTCTGGCTCTGGCTCGTATGGAAAAGCAGTTTTTTCTGACTCTGGCTTATTTTGTACGAAAACGTTTGGCAAAACGGCTTCTCCTAGTGTAAAGAAGATGTGAAATGTCCAAAATACTCTTTTTTCTTTTTTCTTTTTTCTCTTCATTTTTCTTTCTTTCTTTTTCTTTTTCTTTCCTTCTCACTTCTTTTCTTCTCCTTATCCGAACGGCCTCACTCCTTACCGGCACCCACTCCCTCCATCCATCTCTCTCTCTCTCTCTCTCTCTCTCTCTCTCTCGGGCATAGCAGGAGGCCGGCCCACCGGAGCAGGGAGGGGCCGACAGTGGGGCGGAGCTGGAGCTCGAGGCCGGCGGGGTGGAGCAGGGAGAGGCCGGCTGTGGGGCGGAGCGGAGCAGGGAGAAGCCGGCGGTGGGGCGGAGCTCGAGGCCGACAGAGTGGAGCATGGAGAAGCCGGCGGGGCGGAGCTCAAGGCCGACGGGGCGGCGTAGGGAGGCGGCCGTCGGCGCGCGGCGTCGGGGAGGAGAGCAAGCCGGGGACAGGGATGGAAAGTGACGAGCTTGAGCCGGAATAAGCCAGTATTTTTGGCTTCTCGCGTGGGGAGGAACTGAGTCACCGGGTTTTGCGGGGCTTTTGCCGGCTTCTTGCCGCAAGCCGTTTTGCCTCTCGCCGTTTGACAGGGCTTCGCCCGAAGCCGCTCGAGGAGCCGCGGCAAAAGCCCTACCAAAGGAGGGCTTAATTTGTTGGCCTGGCCCTGGGGTAAGTATGCCGTATGCATGCATGCGCTCGCGGCACCGACGGCTCGCCTGGACTTGTACAGCTGCCTGCTGCTATATATAATGTGACCGTTAATTCATCACTTAAGTTAGACTTTCTGGAAAGACGGTACGTGTATTTTTTCCTATTGGCTGTGTTCTTTTTTCTATTGGCTGCTGCTGGTGGTGGTCTGCAAAGACTTCTATCATTGCTTTTTTATATTCACAATCACAATGATTCAATGATGATGATGATATATAACCGCGTAGCCTTAGTACTGTACTATGTTTTTTCTTTATTGTCGAATATAGCTACGCGCACGTGCAACGACAACTGCACACCACCTTAGAGCGACAGCCCTGTGATGTGGTCGTCGTCGTCCCCAAATGCCGTTAACTAAATGTTGCAAAAGCTATTGTACTGTAGCTTTCATGAATTAATGCACCTTTTTAAAGCTATCATCATATTATGTCACTACTACAGAAACGATTAGTAGAGGCGGCTCCAGATGGTTTGTAGGAGCGGTTTTGCCAGCCGCCCCAACCAAAGGGTGGCTATAAATCGCGGATTTGTAGGAGCGGCGGGCCAACCGCCCCTACAAATCAGATTTGTAGGGGCGGCTCACTCCATCATTTTCTATAAATTCACGAATCCAGGCAAAACAATATGATTTTTTTTAAATTAGGGAGGCCCTCGACTGTCAGCCACATGTCGCGCGCTCGCAAGTCGCGCATTTTTCGCGTAAAATTACGCGCTACGTGGCTGCCGGGGTTCGAACCTGTGACCTCGGGCTCACACGTTCCCTCCTCTAACCACTCCACCCAATCTATATTGGATTTGGGTTCCCCACGTATTATCCTAAACCGAGCATAAATTAATTGTTTAAGGCCCTAAACGAATTAAAATGAAAAAGTTATCAACTACAAAGTTTCATAACTTTTCGTGATCTACAACTTTCATTTTAGTACTATCTCCTTCCGAGGCTGTTTACAAAATTTGAATTTCAAATTTAAGAAATTCAAACGTAGTTTTCCATGGCAAGATGATTTCAAATCCAGAAGTTGTCAACTACAAAGTTTCATAACTTTTCGAGATCTACAACTTTTGTTTTTGCTGTTTGTCCATCCGAGATCATTTGAAAAAAAACTCGAATTTTAGTGCTTAATGCCCGCGTTAATTCGAGGAGAGCTGTCGGCAACGCAGAAGCGGACATGACCATTTGTTAAAAAATAAATATTTTAATCGAAAAATTGGCACCTCAGAAAGCCGACATGACCATGTTTTAAAAAATAAATATTTTAATAAAAAAATTACAAATGTAGAAGCTGTTATAAAAAATAGCATCCTGTCGGCCGGCCGGCCGGATACGTGACAACGACACGTCAACGGCCCCGCGCCGGTTGCAGACCAGTCGACTTCCCAGAGGCCGATAGGACAAGTACGTGCAGATTGTGCATGCTGTGTCCACGCACGCATGCTACTAGCTGTTCGTCGGCCGTGTCGCCATGCTTGGCTTTGCCGTGAGTATATTTAGAAGACACTGACGACGCCCATGTTTTGCAGCAGCATCTGGATGGAGTGTATTCATGCACGCTTAGGAAGTAGTACAAAAGAAATGTTCTTATATACTCTCCGTATTTAAATATATATGACGTTTAGAATAAGCTAGTTAGCTTTATTAACTAATTAGCATGTCTTAAACATTACATTTAAAAATGGAGAGAGTATATCTTTTAGAGTTAACAGAGGCGATATCTTTCATATTGACCGAAATAATTAGAGTAGTGCACACCATCCATCTATGGTATTATATTCACTGGTAGAGAATCGAGCTTTACTCCCGGTGGGGAACCCCCTCTAGTCCCGGTTCCCCACCCGGGAGCAAGCATCCGGAACTAAAGGGGGGTCCTTTAGTCCCGGGTCAGGAACCGGGACTAAAGGAGGACCTTTAGTCCCGGTGGGTAACACCAACCGGGACTAAAGGTGCCTCCTGACATGCCACGATGGCCGGCACCTTTAGTCCCGGTTGGTAATACGAACCGGGACTAAAGATTTTTTTCTTTTTTCTTTTCTTTTCATTTTTTTGTTTTCTTTTCAAAATAGATTTTCGAAGTCGTATTGTACGCTGCTAATTATACATTTATACGCGCATATAGTATGTTTCGGTTCAAGCACAATGAACGTATTAAATCACACAATTCAAGCATAGAAATATATATATATATATATATATATATATATATATATATATATATATATATATATATATATATATATATATGCATGCATGCATCATATATATATTTACATGCATGCATGCATATGTGTATTTTACATTATATTATTTCATGTGCATATATTACAAAAGATTGTATTATAGTTGTTGTGACATAACAAGTTTCCTCTCATCCTCTAGCTTGGCTTCAATGGCAGTGTTGGGTCGAAGTAGAACTCGTCCTTGGAATCGATGACCTGCTCATTAAAAAATTCGGCTATAGACTCTTGAATTGCTTTGATTTGGTCTTGCCGTATGACCTTTTCCTCCAACCATCGAGTCTACAGGTTTGAATTAAAGGAAAATAAATTAATATATGTACATATATATATATAAAGACATAGTAACACAATCAATAATAATAATTAAATGAATATATAGTGTATTTTTAACGTACTTTGAGTCTCTCTGTAGGAGTTCTTTGGGAGAGCACCTTGATAAACTTGCAAACATAGTAACCACAGTAGTTGTTCCCCTGTTCCTGCCTCAGACACCACTTTACGAGAAAAAGATTTGTCATCCAATCTGGTGATCCGGTGAAAGCTATATGTTTAATTAATAAAGATGATGCGATTCAGGGGACTTACTTTCAATGGGATTACATTCAGTGGCGCTTTGCATTTTTCCATGTGTTGCTTCTCAATAAAGGTTTTCCAAACACTGCCCAATAAAAAATTTGCCACGTCATCAGATATAGTTAATCATCATGTTTGTGTGTATATATAGTTGCTAGAGATCCCGAAATTACCTCTGGATAATATCTATCATATCTTGGTAGTCTTGTTGTGGTTTTCTCATCGAGTCATAGATTATCAAGTGACTTTTCACCAGATCGATGTCCATCAATATCCAGTGATTACTGCATGTGTTTATAGGATATAACGCATAACACTCATTAATTAACTAGAATCAACATATGAGCCATTAAGGCTATGATCGACATGATTAACACTCACTTGAAGTTATAGGGAAAGAGTATATCCTTCTTGTGGCGTTGGTTCACTAAGAAGTTCATGAGGTTACTGTCTGACTCAGACTTCCAATTAGTCTTTGGAGTAATTGGGTCTTTGAATACTATATGGGGATCAACAAAACTAATTTCATTGCAGCCTTCCTTTCTGAGCTCTGTCATTGTAAATCTGCATATATATAGTACTTGTTAGGATAATTTATATGCATATACACACATATGATGAGTTTAATAATAGATCGAAAGAATTATTACTTACAGGCAATAGCAGCTAATGATAACTTTGTCCAGAGAGGTCAGGTGGCATAGTTGATGAAATTCTGCAAAGTCAACATACATAACATCATCGCCACGGAACCAATGTTCGTCTCTAATTCTGACACCAACGCAGAAGTCTCCACTGGTAGACGCCTGCATGTATCACTTGTTTAGCAGGTACATTTGCGTCCCCAGATCAGATAAGGCTTGAGGGTTGTATAGACTCTGGCCTAGTACAAATTTTTTCTTCCAAATATCAACCTCCGCCGCACTCTCAATGTTTTCATCACCAAACATCTAGTAAAGGTCGAGACCAGTCTCATCATCCAAATCGACATTCGGAGGTATGTTTGCCTGATGCATTAATCCTAAATTCGAACCATATTCATTACCAACAACTAGCGGGGGGATTGATTGGTGCGCTTGTTGTCCGAGTTGGGCAACTCCTTTCCCTGCCCGCTTCTTTTTCTGTGCCGCCTCAATTGACTTGGTGAGAGTGCGGTCATAGTCGACATTCGGAGGTATGTTTGCCTGATGCATTAATCCTAAATTCGAACCATATTCATTACCAACAACTAGCGGGGGGATTGATTGGTGCGCTTGTTGTCCGAGTTGGGCAACTCCTTTCCCTGCCCGCTTCTTTTTCTGTGCCGCCTCAATTGACTTGGTGAGAGTGCGGTCATAGTCTGATAACGTTGATTTGGACGGCTTACGAGATTCCCGCTGTTGTTGCTGGTAAGAAGTCACCTTTTTTCTTAGAATATCCGGAGCTACGAAGAAGTACGGTTTCTCCGGGTTTCTCCTTGCTTCTTGATTCATTTTAAGTTTGTCATAGAATCTAGACATGTCTTTTTTATATGCATCAGTTCCTTCTTCCTTCTCTTCAGATATTATTTTGGGAATAGCCCTTGGTTTCACGGTGGCTTTCTTTGCAGGCGGGGACTGGTTCTTCGTTTGAGGGGCTGGCCTCTTGCTAGGCTTCTTGGTAGGCGGGGGCGGGGGAGGCGTTGGAGACCTCCTTGGAGGTGTTGGCAGCGGCGTTGGAGACCTCCTTGGAGGTGGCGGCTGCGGCGTTGGAGACCTCCTTGGAGATGGTGTGGATGCAGCCTCGTCTTCCAACACAATGTCATCGTACAGAGCACTATGATGATCTAGCGATTGAACAATTGGATTTAGGTTGGGGGAGGATCTGCTACAAAAAAAGGAATGACATATTATTATGAGCAGATTGTTAATTATTTAAGCCAATACAAATTAATGATGTAGTGTTTTCATCCGCACGTACCTATGGTGAGGTAGCTCAGGAGGAGGTGGAGCCGACATCCCTGGAATGATGATGTAGCGCTTGCGCCATAGAATGAATGTCTTCTCCGCTTCTCCTAGAGTCTTCTCGCCATCACCTCCAGGAATGTCAAGAGGCAAATCACTAAAACCTTTTTCAGCTTTATCTACCGAGATGGTAGCATATCCTTCTTGGATTATATTCCCATGAATCCTTGGTGTCTTGGTTCGATCGATAGGATTAACAAGACCGATAGCCACCTTGATTGTGGAATTCTCCTTCGGAATGTGTAGCTCACACGTTGTACAAGGTTCAGTGACGTCATCCACAGGGAAGCGCAGTCCTGTGTCCCCTTGATTTGGTATCTCCGTGGAAGCGCAGCTGCTTTTCAACTGAACAGATTGGCTAATGTTGATTCCTGGCTCTGATGCCTGCTTGCTTGCACTCACTGCTATTTGCACTTGCCTTTTGATTTCCTCCTGCATTCTCGCTTCAAGGTTTTTTTCCCGCTCCTGTGCTTCACGCACCGCTTCCTCCAACCTCTGGAGCCGCTGTGCCTCTTCTTCCTTCTTTCTCTGGCGACTTCTGTAGGAAGGTCTGTCCTGAGGGAATCCATGCTCCCACGAGACACTTCCTTTGCCTCTAGTTCGGCCACCATGTTCAATAGTCCCGATGGCGTATGTCAGCTCATCCTTCTCTCTGTTGGGCCTGAACGCACCACTAGCAGTAGCTCTCTGAGCATAAAACAATCTTTCTGCTGCTTCTTGCAGTCTTGCGCCATAAACGCACTTCCCTGTCTCCTGGTCTAGTGTTCCCCATGACCGAAAAACCAATTCTTTGCACGTTCTCCCCACTCGAGTGATTCTGGTCTGATACCCTTGGCAAGAAGGTCTGCTTCCATTTTGTTCCACTTCTTAATGGCAGTCGGGTAGCCACCTGATCCCAAGGTATGGTGGTATGTCTTCTGTTGGGCATTACGTTGGTTCTTTATCACCCGACTCACACCCTCTTCCGAAGTCTTGTACTGTACAAACTCATCCCAATAGGGCCTCTGCTTTGAGATCGGGCCTGGGACAGTAAAATCTGGTGCTATGTTCTTCTTGACATACGTCGTGTATAGGTGTTTCTTCCAAGTCTGAAACTGGGTGGCCATCTTCTTCATTGCCCAATCCCTAACTCGCTCCTTCAATTCATCACCATCTATTATATCATCATAACCATCTGTTTGGAGCGTGAAATGTACCAAGACATCATTCCAAATTAACGCCTTGTCACGATCGGAGACAAAACTGATATGAGGAGCATTAGTCTTCTTCTTCCATTCACGGGTACTAATCGGGAGCCGGTCCCGTACAAGGTAACCACAGTGGTGCACAAATTTCATTTTATTCGGCCCCCCCGGTTCTCCTGTATCCACATTGAACTCCGAGATGATGAAGCGACCCTCCAATGGCTTTTTGGGACCTCGAACATTTTTACTCTTCGTTGTAGTTGTTGATGTCGATCCAGAGGGCTACAAAACATAAACATTATTTTTAATGTCGTGAGCACACATAAGACATATGATAATATATATAGCTAATAATAAAAAATATATACTTGGCCAATATGTTGTTGCTCATTTTGTTCAAGAGCTAAGTACTGACTCCCGTCATCTACATCCTCTTGCACGTTATTTTTAGCACCATCATCGCCGGCAACTTGAGTGCCAGTGTTGATCAAATTCATCATCAACTCCTCCTCATCCATATTTCTCGGGTCGGCCATCTAGCTTCAAAAAACAAAACCAATATATAGTACGTCAAATCTTTGCTTATTACATGCGTAAAATCTACAAACAATATGCATTATTAAATCTTGCCCCTCGATCACGGACGCAATTCGCCACACTAGGACGAACTACGTCGGTACTAGGGCGAATTAGGGCACGAGAAAGGGCGGTGTGACAAGAGTGGCGGTGCTCCACTCCGCCATATATATGTCTGTACACATGGGTGAACGAGGGCGGCGGTGCTCCGCCGTATACATAGAAACGCATGGACGAAATGCATATGAATACAAATGACGTATATATACGTGTCGGCGCGGTGGCCGGTGTGCTGACGACGATGACGACGTGAGGCGGGCCGGGGCGGTGTCGGTGCATGATGTTGTGATCCTATGTACCATGTGAACCATGTAGTCATTCATCATATGAGAAAATTCTATGTTAATAATGTAAGTATAAGTCATTATGAAATGTAAGTATATGTGTCTTATTGCTCATATAACCATTACTATTTCCGAAATGATAAGAATTTATTTTCTTCTTCTACAGGCGATCTCTGATGCTATGATATAAAGTTTGAAGATAGTCTTCCCGGAAAAAATATGTAATGCTCATATTACTTTAGCAACATTAATATATTATATCTATATATTCAAAGTTCACAAATGAAGAAACATTGAAGTTTTCCTTCATTTGTCTGTAGCCATGCATGCAAGTCCAACAAAAACTGCTAACATCATCACATGTGATATTTTTGATAAACTAAAAAACGCTTAGTTTACAAACTGGGTATCAAAATTGAGTTCCTATTTGACCATTATATATCCTACAACAAATCCTTCAAAAAAAAAGACCCTACATGAATATATTTGGATAAAATTTCGTTAACAAACATTGATCTATGAAGATAGAAAAAATTCTTCTATTGAAACTGCATCTTGAAATAATGGCATATCATATATAGTGATGAATATATGGCGGTTGATGGGCTGGATCATTTTCAGCTTTAGTGACAACGACAATGGTTGCCATCCTGAGGAGTTTGTAACGAAAGTTCATTAGCGGATGGTTCGTAGCGTTGTTTCCAAATAATATATAGCGTGTTTATTATACAAGCCATGGATTTACATCGATCTAATTAATTTCTAAAGTAATTTCATTGGTGGTCCTTAATTATACTTGTCATGAGTTCAGGTCCCAGTGATCTTAAAATGTATTTTTGTACCATAAAATGCAGTTTTTGACACTCTAATTAAACTTGCTAATTTATCCATATAATATCCAAATATTCAAAACTTGCCTTAAGATATGTTTTTATTTAAAATCATTTAGAGTTCCAAATATTCATTTTTAGTTCCTAGATTTTGTGATTCAAAATTTGGAATTTTCAATCGACCTCGAGCGTTGACATGGCTTACACCAAAGTTGTAGTTTTCGACGTGATCTATAACTCGGCAGTGGAGGGCTCGGACGAATGTACAAAGAGATCGACGAATATATCACCTCGATCAAGCTCGGCAGTGTGGAGGGCCTCGGGCGCGGTGGGGCAACGCGCGGTGGAGGGCCTCGGGCGCGGAGGAGGGCGCGGTGGAGGGCCACGGGCAAGCGCAGAGGAGGGGCACGGGCGCGCGCGGTGGAGGCCGCACGAGGAAGAAGACGGCGGCGCCGGTGTCACGGAAGGCGAACGGACGCGGCGCGAGGAAGAAGAGGGCGGCGGTGTTCGACGAGGAAGAAGACGAGCGGATCGATCTGCGCCAGGCGCTGGAGGTTATATAGCAGAGAGAATTACTCCCGGTGCCAGCCACCAACCGGGAGTAAAAACCCTTTACTCCCGGTGCGTATTACCAACCGGGAGTAAATGTGCCTTTACTCCCGGTGCGTGTTACCAACCGGGAGTAAAGGTATTACTCCCGGTTGGTAACACGCACCGGGAGTAAAGGCTTTTTTTTGGCGGGCCACGAAACTGTAGCCCACCTTTACTCCCGGGTGGGATTCCCACCCGGGAGTAAAGGTGGCCTGCAGTTTCGTTTCCCGCCTGTTTTAAGCAATAGTCTTGTTAAATACAATAGAAATGCAATAGTTTTTGTTAAATACATAGTAAATTAAATAAAAGGCATAAAATTATTTTGTTAAAAATATGAATTTTCTTTTTGTTTATTGCACATAGGAAAAATCGATAACCTAACTTTTTTTATTTTTTGTTAGAATTATAAAACATAATGTAACTAATATTTATTATTTCGTTAATGCAAAAATGTAGTGTTTAATTAAAATTATTAAAACTATTGGTTTTGGACAGGAAATTTGTTTTCACATCATTTTAACGTTAATATTTTAATTTTTCATCACTCAGTATCCTAATTTACCTTTTTGAGAGAGAAATCCCACCAAATCAAACATTGATTTAATTTGAAACATGACATAATAAACATCTGAATTCACAATTATTACATAATATCTCAAACACACACTATAATAAATCACTATATCATCAAGTGGGCACAGCAGTGAACTTCTTCTTTACGTATGTCCCTTGGTTATGATCGCTTCGTAACCATGGAGTGTCATCATCATTTACCAAGATGCTAGGGTCTTTGTTCACTTTGAAGGGCGGAATTCGGTCATCCTTTTTATATTCTTCTGACATGTCCGACTTGTCCTCAATTCCCACGATGACTCTTTTCCCTGAAAGAACTATGTGGCGCTTTGGCTCTTTGGTTGAGTCATTATCGTTTTTCCCTCTTTTTGGTTTGGTAGACATATCATTGACATAGAACACCTGATTCACATCCTTGGCAAGGACGAATGGTTCGTCTTTGTACCCAATATTACTAAGGTCTACTGTTGTCATTCCATACTCGTTGTCTACTGTTACCCCGCCTCCGGTCACCTTGACCCATTGGCACTTGAACAATGGGATCTTCAAAGTAGGTGCATATTCTAGTTCCTATATTTCATCTATGCGTCCATAATATGTCTGCTTATTCCCATTCGGGTCTGTGGCATCTATGCGGACACCACTGTTTTGGTTGGTACTCCTTTTATCTTGGGCTACTGTGTAGAATATGTTCCCATTTATCTTGTACCCTTTGTATGTTACGATATGCCATGATGGTTGCATAGCCAATAAATACAGTTGCTCATGGATGCTCTCATCACCTTGACATTTTTTTCGCAACCAACCGCCGAAAGTTTCCATGTGCTTATGCGTAATCCAAGCTTCAGTCTTCCCTGGAAACTCGGATCGTAAGAGATCCTTGTGTGTCTCAATATACGGATCTACCAAAGAGGAGTTCTGTAGAACTGTGTAGTGCGCTTTATTGAAATAATCATCATCCGTACCAATATATGTTTTCCTCCCTAGTGTCCCCTTTCCGCTTAGTCTCCCCTCATGTCTCGATTCAGGAACACCAATCGAGTCAAGGTCGGGAATAAAGTCAACACAGAACTCAATGACTTCTTCTGTTCCATAGCCCTTGGCGATGCTTCCTTCTGGGCGAGCACGGTTGTGAACATATTTCTTTAGGACTCCCATAAATCTCTCTAAGGGGAACATGTTGTGTAGGAACACAGGACCGAGAGTGAAAATCTCCTTGACTAGGTGAACTAGGAGGTGTGTCATAATATCAAAGAAGGAAGGAGGGAACACTAACTCAAAGCTGACGAGACATTGAACCACATCATTCTGTAGTTTAGCTAGATCAGTTGGATCAATTGCCTTCTGAGAAATTGCATTGAGGAATGCACATAGCTTTACGGTGGCTAGACGTACATTTGGAGGTAGAATTCCTCTTAATGCAACTGGAAGTAATTGCGTCATGAGAACGTGACAGTCATGGGACTTTAAGTTACAGAATTTCTTCTCTGGCACATTTATAATACCCTTTATATTCGAGGAGAATCCAGATGGTACCTTGATGTTGTTTAAGCATTCAAACATGATTTCCTTCTTCTCTTTGCTTAGAGTGTAGCTAGCAGGACGTAAGTAATGGCGTCCATCATCTGTCTTCTCTGGATGTAGGTTGTCTCTTTCTCTCAAACAACGCAGGTCCTATCGTGCTTCAAATGTGTCCTTAGGCTTTCCATACACACCCATAAAGCCTAGCAGGTTCACACAAAGATTCTTCGTCAGGTGCATCACGTCGATCGAGCTACGGACCTCCAGGACTTGCCAATAGGGTAGGTCCCAAAATATGGACTTTTTCTTCCACATGGGTGCGTGACCGTTAGCGTCTTTCGGAATAGGTTGGCTTCCATGTCCTTTTCCAAAGACGACTTTCACATCATTGACCATATCGAGTACATCCTCACCGGTTCGGTTGCGAGGCTTGGTCAGGTGGTCTGCCTTCCCTTTAAAATGCTTGCCTTTCTTTCTTACGGGGTGATTTGCAGGAAGAAATCGACGATGGCCAAGGTACACGACCTTTCGACATTTTTTCAAGAATACACCTCTAATATCACCGAAGCAGTGTGTGCATGCATTATATCCCTTGTTTGACTGTCCTGAAAGATTACTTAGAGTAGGCCAATCATTGATTGTTACGAACAACAATGCTCGCAGATCAAAGTGTTCCTGTTTGTACTCATCCCACACACGTACACCTTCTTTATTCCACAAAATGAGAAGTTCGTCAATAAGTGGTCTCAGGTACACATCGATGTCATTGCCAGGTTGCTTCGGGCCTTGGATGAGCACAGGCATCATAATGAACTTCCGCTTCATGCATAACCAAGGAGGAATGTTGTAGATACTTAGAGTAACAGGCCAAGTGCTATGACTACTGTTCTACTCTCCAAAAGGATTGATACCATCTGTACTTAAAGCAAACCTTAAGTTTCTTGCGTCATTTGCAAACTCCGGGAATTCTCTGTCGATTGCTCTCCACTGGGACCCATCAGCAGGGTGTCTCAACATATTGTCTACCTTACGGTCTTCTTTGTGCCATCGTAACAATTTTGCATGTTCTTTGTTTCTGAACAGACGTTTCAAGCGTGGTATTATAGGAGCATACCACATAACCTTGGCAGGGATTTTCTTACGCGGACGTTCGCCCTCAACATCACCAGGGTCATCTCGCCTGATCTTATACCACGACGCATGGCATACCGGGCATGCATCCAATTTCTCGTACTCTTTGCCACGGTATAGGATGCAGTCATTAGGACATGCATGTATCTTTTCTATTTCTAGCCCCATAGGACAGACAACTTGTTTTGCTTCGTAGGTAGTGGCGGGCAATTCATTGTACTTCGGAAGCATCTTCTTTTGGATTTTTAGTAACTCTTCAAATCCCTTGTCAGATACACCATTCTTTGCCTTCCATTGCAGCAATTCTAGTGTGGTTCCCAATTTTTTCTGCCCTGCATCACAAGTTGGGTACAACAATTTCTTGTGATCTTCTAGCATCCGCTCGAACTTGATCTTCTCCTTTTCACTTTCACATTCTCTTTGTGCATCACGAATGACCTGACAAAGATCATCAGCCGGCTCATCTTCTGCGGCTACCTCTTCTTCAGCTTCTCCCATTGCAGTATCATTGAAGCACGCACCATCAGGAATAATATCATTGTCGTCCCATTGTTCTTCTTCACCTTCTTCCATTACAACACCGGTTTCTCCGTGCTTTGTCCAACAAATATAGTTTGGCATGAAACCCGACTTGAACAAGTGTGAATGAAGAGTCCTTGAGCAAGGATATTCCACCGTATTCTTACATATGGCACATGGGCAGCACATGAAACCATCGTGTTTGTTTGCCTCGGCCGCACGTAACAAAGAATGCACGCCGTCAATGAACTCTTGGGAGCGGCGATCAGCATTATACATCCAATAACGGCTCATCTGCATTACATGACATAAATATCATATTAAAACCTAGATCATAATTAATTATTTATACAACATGCGTGCCACCACAAAAGATACAAATTTATGAAAGCATCGCTACAATGTAGACAATCCCAACTACCACTAAAAGAACTAAAGCTAAAATACATTTCAGGAGCACAAGGATTTCGCGACCAATCTCAACTAAAACAGACAGATCCCCCGATTGTGCAACATCTTTGGGCTTCTTCGGCTGGATCACTGCCTCATTAGTCGCCGTATCTGCCTGTTGTGCAAGATATTTTTGCACGAGTTCAACATACTCTTCCTCCCAGTAGAAGCCTGAACATCGTCCACTGCCACCCCACTGAAATTAAAACAAAAAATTAGAACTTTAATCACAACCATCATGAAAATAGGTATAAACTAACCATAATCATTAAATACGATAAAATAACTCACATTGCGATCCGGACACTTGTAGAAGATACGATCCTTGTTGGGACCCTCCTTCTTCACTCGGTACTCCATCACAATCTTCGTCTCATCACGACACTTGCCGCATGGAATGAGAGGAAGGCCCGGCCTAAGTCGCTTTGGAAACCCATGAGAGGCCGAGGACCCGGAAGCAGTTGCCATCTACTCTCTATACTCATTTTTTAATACACTATAAATTTCTCCTTTTATAAACAAATAAAATTAACAAACTATAAAATTATCTAGATCTCTAAACAATGATATTTTTAATGGTCATTGTATTCTCGTCTTTTACTGCGGCAGGTAAGTAATTCATATGATATTTCCGCAAATTAACAGAAGAATGGGAATGTACACACATAACAGACTACTACGTTTAGGTACGGTGATTGACAGACTACTGCGACGATATCGGGGCATGTGAATAAATAACCATCCGTACTAGTTGACCTTGCTTACGTGATCAGCTCGGCGAGCATGTCTCCACCGGACGGCACCGTACTTGGTCAAGGAAGAGCTCCGATTCTACGAGGAAGGGAACACGGTCTTCCACGACTGTTGTCGCTCTCCCTCGTAGAATCAAAGCTCCTCCTTGACGTCCGTTACCGCTCGGCAGAGAACATCCTCGCCGACCTGAACACGGTCCGCAAGTTCAACTAGTAAGGATTTGCTATAATTTTCTAACTATTTTCTAACTTTATATTTATATATACTACGTTTAGGTACGGTGATTGACAGACTACTGCGACGATATCGGGACATGTGAATAAATAATCATCCGTACTAGTTGACCTTGCTTACATGATCAGCTCGGCGAGCATTTCTCCACCGGACGGCACCGTACTTGGTCAAGGAAGAGCTCCGATTCTACGAGGAAGGGAACACGGTCTTCCACGACCGTTGTCGCTCTCCCTCGTAGAATCAAAGCTCCTCCTTGACGTCCGTTACCGCTCGGTAGAGAACATCCTCGTCGACCTGAACACGGTCCGCAAGTTCAACTAGTAAGGATTTGCTATAATTTTCTAACTATTTTCTAACTTTATATTTATATATACTTTAACCTTCTTTCATGTAAATATGCAAGCTTGAAGTGATTTTGAGCTCAAATTACTTACAAATGAAAAAAACCACAATAAAGAACCATAAATATATATAGTGAACAAAATGGCATAAGATAATGGTAAAAAATGAGAGTATGAGATTGGTAACCTTTACAACTGAAGAATCGATGGAGGAATCGAAGAAATCGACGGAGGAATCGAAGAATGGATGGAGGAACAATGGAGAGAGGGAGGAAGCAAGAACACTACTGCAGTGAGCTTCAAAATGTGCTGAGCTCGGGCTCGGGGCCGGGAGGAAGGAGGAGACGGCCGATTTATAAAGGGAGAACATTTAGTCCCGGTTGATGGATCTAACCGGGACTAAAGGTAACTTTCCAACCCCGGGCGCAGCCACGGCCCGGGAGTAGACCTTTACTCCCGGTTGGATCCACCAACCGGGAGTAAAAGTATACCTTTAGTCCCGGTTGGTGGCTCCAACCGGGACTAAAGGTCCCTGCCACCTCTGTCTGGCGCAGTAGCCGTTGGGCAGGGACCTTTAGTCCCGGTTGGAGCCACCAACCAGGACTAAAGGTATCTCTAGTCCCGGGCGCAAAAAATTCCGGGACTAGAGCCCATTTTAATCGAGGATCAAAGGTCTGTTCTCTACTAATGATTAGGAAAAACAACAATATATAGCTTTGGCAGGTCGCTGTTACGAACGGAAGCATGACCACATTCCACGTTTCCTCATGGGAACATGGCTGCTAAGTGTTACCTCTAAAGTTAGCAGCTGAGTTTCAGCTCCAGATGAAAATTCAGTAGGGAAAAAGAGGAATGATGGGTGGAAGAAAATCGCTAACGGTCAAAATAAAAGATTTACTCACTTAAGTTTAACCCGAAATAAATTACTCAATTACTCCTGGTAGTTAGCAGTCTCCCAAAATAAATAAATTATAGATTGTCTAATTTATGCATTATCTTGTTATGGACAGCTACTCGTGTATGTATTATGGAGTATTGTCAGTTGAAACGAGGATTTATTAACACTAGTCTTGAACATGCATGGCAGGCATCGCTACTTGGAGAGGCCATCACTGGGAAAGGTATCCTTGCCCAGCTGAACCTGGAGACGGGCATCCGAGGCGGAGCCCCTCCTCCTCTTCTTCATCCTCTTCACCCTCCTTGGCGCCATTGGCGCTCTCGGGGACCGTGGTAGGTTCGTCGACGAGGAGGTCACCGGCCTGGACAAGGCCGTCATCCAACCCGGCAAGGGCTTCCGCGGCGCCCTCGGCCTCAGCGAGGGAGGTAAAAACAAAAGAAAAAAGAACTGCTCATGACACTTTCGCATGCAGCTGTCTCTTGTTCGTTGATTTGAACATTTTTTTTATTTAATGGTGGTGCCTGCTGTGCATGCGATGCAGGGCCGCTGTTTGGCCGGGTTCACCAAGTCGAATGAGCTGTTCGTGGGGCGGCTGGCGCGGCTGGGCGTGGCCTTCTCCATCATCGGCGAGATCATCACGGGGAAGGGCGCACTGGCGCAGTTCAACATCGAGACGGGGGTGCCCATCAACGAGATCGAGCCGCTCGTCATCTTCAACGTCCTCTTCTTCTTCGTCGCCGCCATCAACCCCGGCACCGGCAGGTTCATCATCAGCGAAGGCGAAGAAGAGTAGGCTGATCGATGCTGGCCTCGGACATGATGAGTGATGAGTAGTGTGCGCTTGGGTTACCTGTGATTGATCGATCAGTGCGTGTGCGTACGTGCTTTGTTGTGTATTAGTAAGCGTGATGAGACCTCGAAAGGTAGGGTGTCGTGTTGGGTTGTCTTGTAGAAACAAGAGCTTATGTTAGCTAATATGCAATGCTTGCAAGAAAGTGTTATTCTAGCTTGAGATGCATGGATGGAGGGAGCACATGTTCTCCTAGACTAGATCTTGTTCAGTTCGAGAGATCACCGGCCAACCATCGGTATAAATCACACTGACCTTCGGTACTGAACTGCATTTCTCTTAGGCGCTCTCTTCTGTAACTCTACTCCATTTCCGTTTGGGCCTGTTTGTTTAGACATTTTGGGAGCTTTTGATCTTAGCTTTTGGACTTTCAAAAAAAAAAACTCACGGAACCTAAAAGGCCGGAGCTCACTACAGTGAGCTTTTGACTTATGAGAGTTGTTTAACTTTTAGAAAATATAAAAACTAGTAATCTAAAAGTGATCGAAAGCTCAAGGCCCAACTTTTGCCGGGCAAGGTGATTATGGTAAACGACGAAGTTCAGATATAAATGGGCCCATCCACTTGTGTGTGTATGGAGTGGTAGGCCGGGAGTGTGATTTGAGCCCAAAGCAATAGCTAGCATGGGCGGAGCCATGTGAGGGCCATAGGGGGCTGTGGCCCCCTTGGTCAAGGGAGTTTTCTGAAGAGTGAAACGTGAGCAGCTGCGACGTACGTTATTAAGTGCAATACGCTTGAGTGAACTCTTCGTCTAGTGCTATCCCAGCACCTCTTGCCAAACTCAGCACACGGTGCATCGATTAAAAAATTGGCTTGCACTGCTATATATGCGCCTGAAGTCTTTGAACTGCTCTCCTCCCTCCCTCCTTCCTTCCCTGGTCTACGTGTAGGAAGGTGAAAAGTGACTTTTTATTTGTTACTAATGCTTGATACTTGATATGCTGGACTTCATGCTAGCTTGGTGCCCTTGTGGTTCGATTTGTGATGAGTGATTGTCAACGTGATCCATGACCTAGGTTGAGTTTTGTGACAGAACCATCCGAAATAGCATACTTACGGAGGCGCTTGTCTTCCACCAGACACTAAGCACCCCGAAAGCAAGCTACATCGAGTGGTGTCCGTCGGGCACACCCTAAAGGAGAACCCGAAAGATCCACATTTTTTCCCAAGGATCCAATAATGAGAACGAGTTACAACACAAGTACATTTCATACATTAGAGTTTTCTTAAAAAATACATTATTACAATACCAAAAACCAGAGTTCGGAATGATAAACAGCGAAATTTAAAAATAACATCTAGCGATAGGGGCGAGGATTCCGTCTGAGCCCACCAGAAGGATCCTCCACACAACGGTACTCTTCAAGCGTTACCTGCAACAAGGGTAAACAAACCCTGAGTACACAATGTACTTGCAAGACTTACCCGGCTAGTGAGAATACTTTTCCGACTCCAAAGGATATGATAGGCTTTATGGGTTGCTGGTTTTCTTTAGTAGAAAGCAATACTAACAGTGAGTCCTTATTTATGTATTATTCTTATCAGCCGTATTAAGTTTTCATCTAGCCAATCTATATAAGCACCTGTTCTACTTTCAAGCAAGGGTTGAACAATCAGTTCTGTTCCTTCTCCTTTTCCACTTTCAGTTCTTACTACGGTGGTTGCTGCATTACTATAAGGTGGAGTTGCAGTACCTTAATCCCAATGGAATCCAGCACATTGCGGCGTTCATCGCCCTTTGTGAGGGGTTCCTAGGGATTAGTCCCCACTTCAACCTATGGCAGTACTTCTTCGCCGCCACCCTCCTGAAGAAGCGAGAGAAGAAGTAGGAGCTGAACGTGCAGATGGGATGTGCCGGCATCCAGCTTCACTACAAACGTGTCAACGAGTATCCGCCGATGCGTCTGTCGACCTCCAACAAGGGGTGGCATTCGCATTGGTTCTACGTCAAGAATGACGCAGCCACCCCCTTGCCAGAGTTCACCGGGCGCCTCATCGAATAGGTCCCAGAATCATGGAGGAGGTGGGGAGTCCCGGAGAAAGACAAGAAAAAAAATCCAAGACCATCTCGCCATCGTCTGAATTCTGAAGGAGAGGGGCGTGAAGGGGTCGGGGATCATCGGCGCCTATCACGCGCGGAGGGTGGTGCCGCTGATGAGGCGCGAGCTTCCCCTACACATGATGGCGCTCAGGCCATCACTCGATGGTACACACTCACCAAGGCAGCACTCTCCCCCTCCGATGTGGCGTAGCGTATCAAGGAGGCGATGGAGCCTCCGCAGGATGACGCCGGCGCTATCCTTGATTTTGTATATCCGGTGCTGGGGCATCCACCAATGCGGCCGAAGCTGGGATACATTGTTTTCGTAAGTTTTCTTTCCTCGTGCCTCCTTTTTAATCGAACTCCCAACCTCTTGACGCTGATACTGAGATAGGGGGACTAGCCGAAGAAGCTCGTCCTTATGGATCTTCTAGCTCCACTGCCGAAGGATCCGGCCATGACGGTGGCCGAGCGGCAACAGAAGGCGAAGGAGGACGAGAGGAGAAAGAAGCAGCAGAAGCTGTGCACGCGGGAGCGCAGGGAGGAAACCAACAGTGATGAAGATGATGATGAAGAAGAAGAAGAATAGGTAGTTGCCGACACCGAGTGGGATGACCTGGAGAGTCAGGATACACTGATAGGTATCCTCTCATCCATGCAGGGACCCTTCCCATTTCATGCGGGAGGAAGTGAGTCTGTGAGGACGGCGGAGGCGGGCCGAACCGTCGGCCCGTCCTTAGAACAAGTAGGGGTGGGTGGATCAGCCACCGCGCCCGAGGTGCCAATAGAGGGGAGCGGCCCCGCCGCCATGCCTCAAGAGTTAGTGGGGGCGGGTGGATCTGCTACCGCACCCGAGGTGCTAGCGGGAGCGGGTGGATCTGCCGTCGTGTCCGAGGTGCCGAGGGACGGGGATGGCTCCACCACCGCGCCCCCGAGTGTAAGGGAGGCGAGCCCCTCAGACCGGGAGCAGAGGGCGGGCTCCAAACGGCCCTGTCTCGAGGAGGCAGAACAAGGACCTAGGGGTTTGTGCCCCAAATGTATCCTGCGTCCAACGACGCCGATGTAAGTCATTGACTTATCTATTTTCTCTGTTTTCAGCGTGACTCATGCCTTCTATTTCTTGCAGCGTCCTGAGACAGGGCCACTCTTTGGTGCTGGCGCCCAAGA
This sequence comes from Miscanthus floridulus, assembly GCF_019320115.1. Classification (NCBI taxonomy): domain Eukaryota; kingdom Viridiplantae; phylum Streptophyta; class Magnoliopsida; order Poales; family Poaceae; genus Miscanthus; species Miscanthus floridulus. The sequence goes on from NC_089597.1 coordinate 9,002,203, forward strand.
AGAGCGTCACCATCCAGACGAGACGTCGGCTGCCACTTGACGTCGCTCCTGCTTTGGGCGGGAGCGAAGCCAGCATCACAGTCTCGTCAGCCGGTCAGGCGCCGCCTGTGGTGGTGTTCATGCCCTCGGCGGGACAAACAGTCACTAGGGCTGAGGGAACATCCTCGGAGGTCGCCGAGCAAACGGTGATGGAAGCGATTCCCCTGTCGACATCGGAGCGGACGGAGCTACCGCTCGCACTCGTGGCGCCGATCGCTGTGGGCGTGACGCCACCAGTCGAGGCCCCTCCGACGTAGATGGAGGCGGCAGCGACTGTGATGAGCCAGGCATAGCCGGACGTAGCCGTGGTGGAGCCCGAGGAAGCGGCGCGATCCGTGCCGCCGCCGGCCCAGGTGACGGCGCCCGACGTGGGGCGGACGAAGGTGGACAAGGCCAAAGGGTCCCTGGATGTCGTGGCGGTGGTGGAGAGGACCAGCAGGGGGTCGCCCTTGGCCCTGACATCAGGGGGCAGCCGCTCGCCCGCATGGGGTGAGTCGCTGCTCTAGTGGACGAATCCGCAAGACCCAACGTCGATACTCTTCTCGCTCGATGATGCTACCGAGAGCATAGAGCGGGAGAGTCTCAACGAAGGGATCTTGGCTATGCTGGAAGTCCTGAACCAGGCCAAGGGCGTCCTGCGCGACGTCATCGTCCCTACTGGCTGGGTATCCACTTAACCTCTCCTCTCGATTTCTTCTTTCTTCGTGTATTTTTGTGTTTTGACATTGAAGGGATCTCAACGAAGGCATCTCGGCTATGCTGGAAGTCCTGAACTAGGCCAGGGGTGTCCCTACGTCGTCGTCCCTTATTGCTCGTAGCCGGGAGAAATACGGGTTCCTCCACGAGCAGAAGGAGAAATGGGACTGCCTCATCGAAGAGGCTCGGCTGCCTGGGGATGTGAGCGCCCAGCTTGCTGTCGCCCAACAGAGGGTGGCCGAGTTGACTCCCCTAGCCAAGGAGGCGGCCGATCTCCGGCAGCGGGAGGCCGAGGCCCATCGGAACGCGGAGGATGCCGAGAAGGTGTTCCAGGATCTATCGATGAGGGCGCGGCAGGATGAGGAGGAGGGTGCCAGAGTCCGAAAAGAGCGGGGCGAGCTGCTCCAGAGGGACACCGAGGCTCGCCAGTGGGTCCTTGACCTCCTGGCTGAGGTGGAGAAGGAGCGGGAGCTCAAGCTGGGAGCCGAGGAGAGGTCTATGACCCTACAGCAGAGGGCGAGCCTGGACACCGAGGCGATAGCTCGGCTATGCAAGGAGCGAGACGAGCTGCACCAAACTGCAGAGAGACTACGCTCGGAGCACGGCGCGGCCCGTGGAGAGCACGACCAGGCCGTCTGAGAGTGTGACGAGGCGCGGTAGGGGGTCAGCTCTCTCCAGGCCGATCTTGGATCTGCGGTAGCCCGAAGGCTGGAGGCTGAGAGCGTCTCCGCCGGGCAGGTCATGGAGCTTGTTGAGGCACGGAGGATCCTTCAGGCGGAGAAAGATGAGCACGATCTCCTGCGCACTACCGTCGGGGTGGTCTTCAATGACCTGGAGGTGGCGCGGCCAGAGGGAACCAGCTCGCTTGTGGCCTGTGCTGCCGTAGATATCACGGCGCGGGTGCACCAGCTCGAGAGGGAAGTTCTTCGCTCCAGGATTGCCCAAGCCTTCGCCATCGCCCGCTCCCACTACGCCGATAGTATTGACTTGTAGACGATGAGCCTTGGCTTCACACCTGGCTATGAAACCTCTGAGCTAGATGAAATAGAAAAGGCGGTGGCTCCTGTCGCGCGGAACCTGGCGGACAAAGTTGAAGAGATAGTTCTCCCCCAGAGGGGATAGTTAGTCAACTAGGTTGGGTGATCTTGGATAAGCGTCATTATACTCTGGACAATTACCAATCCTTATGTATCAAGAACAAATTCGTAACTTTGCTATTTTGTTTCGTTTGATTGAATTTGTTTCCTTCCCTTTTTGTATGCGATAAGAGAAGGCTCACGTATTCCGACCCTTCCATGCGTTAAAACCATAGGGCCCAAGGTGTAAGGGGAAACCTTCGATCGCGCTGGTGAGCAAAGACACCGTAGCTGCCGAGGCGTAGGTGTTTTGTAGTTTAACTAGGCCTGATTAATCATTCGTTTCCACGAATCTTGCCACTAGGCTTAGTGTGAAGAAGGGGTCTGACACGGCGACTGTTTTAGAAAAGATTGCCATTGTGCTCATCATCTCGTCATCATCTGGCAATCGTGTGGCCGTGTGGTACAAGTGGACGGCCGTTTCAGATGTCTGCTAAGGGACGGCGACGAAGTAGTGCTGGCGACGGACGAGCTGTTCGACAACGTCCATGACTAGCAGCTAAAGATTGCCACGTAGGTAGATAGGCAGAAGTTTGGGTTACGTTCTTGGCCAAGAATACAGCTTGCATGGTTGCAGGTTACGTTCTTGGCCAAGAACATGGCGAGTTACGAGGGAGATATTTAGGACAAACTAATTGCTTTATTTGAACTAATTAGCATGCCCTAAAATCATAAAGAAGGAGTAGTAATTTCTCTTTCTAAAATAGCCATGGACCACACCATTCATTCTTGGCTCCTTATCATTGTGGTATATGTGTTCCTCAATTCTGAAGCAGTTGCACTTGTGTTCTCCTCCCCCCCAACCCACCCAAAGGGAAAGGGAAAAAATGCATGTTTAAGTGCCCTAACCTCTTTCAGATTATGTACACATCACGGCTAATCCTTCAGGTTCATCAAAGCTTCGATCCAATCTTTATATTCCTCAGGAAGGAGGTACCACTCACACTGATGGCATCCAGGACATCCTGGGCTTCAGACTCCCTGCCTGCATGCTCATACAGATGAAACGCAGCGCTTAAGATGAAGCTGTCAGGTTTCAGCGATCCGCGCGTCGTCTCATAAAGAGAGATGCCTTGGTCCATGAGACCGTGCTCCATGTACACCCTCATCATGGTCCTACAGCAGGCCAGATCAGGAGCCACACTTGCCTCCTTCATTTGGTTGTAGATCCTCTGGGCTTCACCAATCTGGCCTTCCTTCAGAAAGGCGAAAATCAGGTGGCTGAAATGAGGGCATGAAGGGGTTGTGTTGCTGTTCAGCATCATCTGGATGGCTTCTTCTGCCTCCGTGTACAGTTTAGCCTCTGTGTATGCTCTGATCAGTGCAAGATAGGAGAACGAGTCAGGAGCGTGACCACAGTCCTGCATCTCCTGGAACATACTCTTCGCCTCGCTATACAGTCCTGAAGTGGCATAGGCATTGATCATGGAATTGAAGCTGATCTGCACATTGCAAGTTTGGTCCAGATTAGCCATGTTTACTTTAGATGGTCAGGGTGGAACTACAGCATTCCTTGTTTTCTGAAGGTGGTTTCAAAAGTTCCTCCCAATGAAAGAATACCTTTCCAGGCCTGATGCCATCTTCCTTCATTCTTTTGAACATTAAAGACGCCTCCTGATGCCTACCTGAAAATATGAAAAATCCATAGGCTTAGAAATGGATAGAAGGAAAACTGAAACAATGGGCAAAAATAATCAATCAGAAGATCTTTAGTTGATTTGTTTACAGGGCACAAGAACCTGACCGGCTTTTCCATATAAGCTAAGCATGTTTGTGTACATCTTTTCATCAATCGGCAAGCCTAGCTCCTGTGCAGCAGCAAACATTTCAACAGACTTGTCCAACTTTCCTCCTTTGCCAAAAACACTGAATAGAAGATTGAAGCTGATGAGTGATGACGTGGTGCTACAAACAACATATTCAAGAAAAAGAATGCAATTCCGAATTTGGGCTCCTATTTTCCAGGGGTTTCTGTAAACTTATCTACCTTATCATTAAATTAAATGTCTGCATAGACTGAGAAATGCAAGAGGATATCATACGATCATAGATGCTGATGGCTGAATGCAGTTTACCTGCATGGAAACCAAAAATGCAGAAGTTAGCTATGATGCCCTGCAACCAGAAATTTTGCTTGCCTATCTGATGAATAGGAGAATATGTTAGCCAGACCTGACTCAAGCATTGACTTGATAAAAGTATTGTACAAGACAGTGTCGAGCTGAACTTCATCTTGGAAACAGCCATGTATGATGTTTTCAACCTCTTGAAATTTCCCTGGCAGTGGCAGTAAGCATGGCCATTTAAAAAGAATTGGATACATAGCAGGCAGCAGCTGAATAAAGCCATAGAACAAGTACAGATATAAAAAAACCTTTACCATGTTTAGTTAGGTGAGTGACAAGAATGCTAACTGTCACAGCATCTCTATTACTGCCTTGATCGGCCATTTCCATGAAAAGATGATATGCGTCTTTAGTTTTGCCACATTTACAGAATGCATCAACCATGGCATTGTAAACATTTGCTCCTTCTGGAAAGAATGCTGATGCTGACTCGAATAGTTCTTGTGCTTGCTCTAACTGCTTGACCTGGCCATATTGGACAATCAAAGTAGCAATTGCGGAATCATCAGGCTTGAATCCCAATTCAGTCAGGTGGTCATAAATGAATTTTGCCTCATCTGTGCTCCCTGCAGCAAATACATGTATAGACAGCAGTCAGAGATTGTTACAACTAGGTGTGAGTGCCCTGTTCTCTGTGGATCCTAGCTTTCTCACCTTCCCTAGCCAATTTGCTGATCAGTAGGGACACACTGGACAAGCCCCCAGGCATGTCCAACAAGGATTTCAACACCACACTAGCTGCAGTTTCATCGAGTGCCTTTGACGAGCTGTGTTCTTTCAGAATCACACTGGATCTGTTTCTAGCATACATCTCTATAAGCAAAAGCATTGTTGGAATCTTCACGGTTTTTCTGTTTCTCTGAATATCTTTGAATAATTTCTCTGCATCCTTAATCATACTGTTTTTGCAATAAAATTCCATCACTGTCATAGAGAGGCCCTCATCAAGCTGGAAATCATCTTCCCTCATCTTTAAAACTAGTGCTCTGGCCTTCTCTAGATGTCCCACCCTCATATACAATCTGAGCAGGTCATTACAGCAAAACACGTCAGGGAGGCCATTTTGGGAAAGAGCTCTGAAGGTATCTTCTGCAGCAGCTATGTCTTCCTTTGCAACATAACATCGGAGAAGAGCGCTATAAGAAAAGTGTGAAGGCTTCATGTTCCTCATCATCATAGATTCTAACACCTCCAATGCTCTATCATAGTCTCCATCATTCAAGTGAACTTGAGCCATTGCCACATAAGTCTGCTCGTCACTCAGAAGACCCGCCTTCTCAATTTCCTCAAACGTTTGCTGTGCCTCCTCATAAAGCCCAAGCTTACCATATATCCTAATAAGAATTCCATAGATAACCTCATCAGGAATGATCTTATTATCTTCCATCTCAGAGAAGAGCGAAAGAGCCTTTGAGTAGTCTTCATTCTTATAATACAGTGACAAAAGAGATGCACAGGTGTAGTTACTGGGGGCAATTTCCTGATCCTTCATCTCTTCAAAAAGCCGCAATGCCTGTTCTCCTTTGCCATGTCTGGAGCTCACGCTGATCAAAAGGCTATAAGTCGCCTCTTCCGGAACAAACCTACACCGCCTCATCTCACCAAACACATCCATGGCCTCCTCCAAGAGATCTTCCTTGACAAAGGAGCTGATGGCAACTGTATATGTGAACTGATTAGGCAGCGCGCCAGCTTCCAGCATCTGCTTCCACACATGGATGACCTTGTCATGCAGCTTCTGCTTCTGCAAAGACGAGATCATGTAGTTGTAGACCGAGACTGGGGGAACTAATTCGCGCCTGCGCACTGCCGAGTAGAACAGCATCATGTCCTTGTGCCGCCCCCACCTAGCATATGCGCACAAGAGGGTCCCACAAGCCACTGCATCAGGCTCACAGCCAACCTGCAGCATCTCAAGAAATGTCTCTTCAGCAAGCTTGATCTTCCCAACCCTGCCATACAGCCGCAGCAGAATGGTGTAGGCTACAACGCTTGGTTCATAGCACAGCTGTAGGGATCAGCAGAATCAGGCGGTCAGGGATGCAGTCAGTTGACAATTGGGACAAATTGGCCAAGAATTCAGAAAAAAAAAATGCAGTACTTTTTATACTAATTTCTAGTATAACAAAAGCTAAGAAAGCAGCAAAGCTTTATGAGTTTGATTTGCTGATGACGGTGTGTGTGATGACCCACCTGAAGCTTCATCCAAGCGAAGAAGTCGCGCGCCGGGCGCCAGCCGCGCTGCTCGCGGAGCACGACGCACATCTCGCGGAAGGTGAGCCTGGTCACGAACGACGCCATGGCCTGGCGCATGTCCGCGGCAGGGCGCGACGCCGTGGCGCGCACCGCGCGGACGGCGGCGACCACGTGGCGGCCGTACACGTGCCCCGCGCGGTCGTCCTCGACGTACCGGGCCATCTGGTCCGTGGTGCGGCGCACCCACCGCGGCGTGTCGGCTCCCGGGCCCTGGCCCCGGCGCGCGCGCCGGAGCCGCTGCGCCTCGTCGCGGAGGAGGCGCCGGTACGGCTGCCGGCTCCGCGGCGACGACAGCGACCAGGAGGACGACGCGCCGCCGTAGTCATCGTCATCTTCGTAACAGGAAGCGGCGGAGGACGAGCAGGCAATGGATACGGCGGCGGACGTGGCCGCTGCGGCCCCCACTGGAGTGTGACCGTGAGGAGGAGCGGCAGCCATTGCCATGGGCACGGCGCGGGAAGGGAAACGAGATAAGGTTGGTTAGATTGTCTGTCTTTTCCTTTTCTTGGCTCCAGGTAACTCCAGTGGGAAGTTAAAAAAACAAAAAACTACAGTGGGCCCACTTGACAGCCACTCATGTCAGCACAGGATCAGCAAATGATCAGTAAGTGGGCCCACCTGTCATCCACTCACGTCAGAACAGTATCAGCAAATAAAGAAGCATCAGCAGCACCGACACCAAGACAATCTGAATTCTGAAGCTCCGCTCATCAGCACAAGATCTTTCCTTCACTATATTTGATTTGATTTGTTTGGAAAACTAGCACGCATACATACATTATACAAAACAACACTGCAACAATGCTCTACGACGAACAAATAACAAGTTTACAAGACTGTACAGTTACTAGTAAAACTGTGCCGGTAAATGAACCACACCGATCACTCTGCGGCGGCGATGAGGCGGGACGAGCTGAGCTCGGTAGTGCTGTAGAAGGACTCCTCGGGGCAGTAGCCGGCGGCGTCGCGCTCGTCCTCCCATCGGAGCACCTCCCGGATGTAGCGGAAGGCCTCGTCGACGGTGGGGCGGTCGCGGGCGCGCGCCTGCCACACGAACAGCTTCCGCCCCGTGCTCGCCGCGTACAGGTCCTTGAACCTCATGGCCACGTAGTAGAACGCCTGCTGCCCCAGCGACTGGTTGTTGTGGTGCGTCCGAAGCGGGCAGAAGTCGCTGAACCACTCGCACGACGACAGCGGCGACCGACCGATCTTCTCCTCGAACAGGTCGTACTTGTTCAGCACCAGCACGAACGGCGTGTCACGGAAGCACGGCTGTCTGTATGTAGCAAGTAAATGTGTATATATATATGGTTCAATAACTTAATTTGATACTACTATACTGGAATCGAGCTCAACTAATCATTCCAAGAAAAGGTTCTTGTACCTGATTGTAGCTTCAAACAAGTCCCTGCTTTGAATCATCTTATTCATGAGTGTCCTACTACTGCCGCTCGCTGGTGCTCCAAGCTCGTCATAATCGCTGAGCGCTACGGAGAAGATCACCATGTTAACATCCTCAAACATTTCCACCCACTTGCAGCCCTCGTTCATGCCCTTGGCGCTTACTCTAATCAGCTGGTATCTGAGAGAAGATAGAAGCAGATGTGACAACTAAGATTTTTCGAACTTGTTCTATAGGGGAAAGAATTTGACAGATGAAGAGATGAAAAAAAATGCAACCTGCATACTATGCTATTGAATTAAGAAAAATGGTAGCAAGAGATATGATTCCACAATACCAACACATCAAAATTGACTATAAGATACGAGAACGAAGCCCAGTATCAATGTGCTTGAAACATGAGGATGAAGATAGACTTTACTTGTTTACTGGTTGAGAGTATGCATCGTGATTGTCACCGAAGGGTTCTGACATAGGGCTCCGGTCATCCAAAGTGAAATCAATGAAGGCCAATCCATTCCCTTGTGTTACTCCTTCGGCGTATATTACATCTTTCTCTGACGGTTCGTATTCATTACTTGATACTTCAATAGCCTGCATGGATTTGCCATACAATGGACAAGTCAATTTAGGTAATCAAATACCATAACAGTGGAGGAAAAAAAATACGTAGCAGCACATCCAGTTAGCATGGGGCCGAAGATCATTGTTTGCAAATGAGAGAAGGCCACCAAATCTGGAAACATAAAGTTTCTTATATAAATGAGCAGACCATCAATTCCATTTCCCTAAAATTCAAAGGAAAGATATACCCTAGGCTAATTAGCAACAATATTACTAATGGGTAAAGGGATTCACTAATAGAGTAACAGTCATAATTTGGAGTGCTGATCTAGCAGAATCCATGAAATGCAAGTCATCAACAGGATAAATCAAGGGCAACTCTGTACTTATTAGCAATGAAATGGGCTGCATTAATTTAAGTTACAATGTTTGATTTATACCCTGCTCAAGAAATACTCAGCAGCATCAGGGAGAAAATGCAATTCATCCTTTCTTTTATATGTTGCTTGAATGGCAGGATCTTTCCACAACTCATCAACGACTGGAGCATATTCACGGGTAGCTGCAGGAAAGAATGCATCTAGGTCTCCCGTTGCAATGATGTCCAGAAGCCAATCAGAAAACTTCTTCAGCTTTGCATTTATCGAGTAGATGCAAGAATTAGAACTTGAAGATTTAATTTCATCTGCATCAAAAGGACCAACTTAATATACAGCATAAGCTCCTGGAAAAATTAGTAGAACAAGTATCAGCTGTCCTGATACCTTGCTGAGGATCATCGCCCTCTGAGCTTGGGTGATTTGATACAGCCAAAGCCTCTTCCTCGAAGCGCTCACGGCCCTCAAGCAGAATCCCCAGGTACTTAAACATGTTGCTTTGGATCATTAATTTGATATTCTCAAGTTCCTCATCAGTAAATCTATTGCCGTATAACAACTTAGCCTGTTATGTAAACCAAATGTCATGCAAATGTATATACAAGATAAATGATAGCTTAGCCTGTTATGTAATCCAAAACTCAAATGGTGCCATTTCTCATTTAAAATCTAGATGCATATACAATTACTAAACTAGACACATAGACATATATCAGCACTATCTGACAGAAGATTTCAGTGTTTAACCACACAAATCAACACTCCGAAACAATAATAGTATTTCCACACTATCAAAACAAGGGACCCCTTTTTTGACAGCTAAAATCGGCTTTTATAGAAAGCATATAGGAGTTTCCTGAAGAAAGCCATTTTTTTGTCGTTTTGTTGCTCAAACTTTAGTAATAAACTTTAAGCCAAGATTCAAAGTGTTGGTTTTACCAAACATAAATGTATATAAGACCTAGTTTACATAAGGTTTTTATGGAGTACTGCAGAAACCGAAACTCCAAAATAGTCAAAGGGTCTCTACGTTACCAGAATTTGGGACTACTTGAACAGACAAACTTTATTAATAAATTTTCAGCTGAGTTTCATAGACGAACTGATGACAAATTTGGAGTCCGTCCAAGGTTCCAAATAGCAAGCTATAGACAAGTGATGCATGCTGCTATAGTCTATAAGTGATGTCATGTGGAACCTTGCCGCTACGCTGCAGAAACATATAGGGAAACTGAAGGCGTTATGGATGTAAAATTTGGTGAGACCTGCTTAAATATGGTGCTTGTTCCAGCTCCAGGTGATCCAAGAATAAGAAGCTTTTGTATTCTTTTGTGATCTAAGTAGTCAGGTACAGTTCTCGATGAATATGGGGCTTCATCTTTTGTCGCATCAAAGTTTGTAGGAGGCACAGGTAGTGAAACCAAGGCGCACGCAAAACGTGTCCAAGGCTGTAAAAAGAGTAGAATTAACAAGTCATGCTAAAAGTAACGAAACAGCAATACATGTTAATTTCAAAAAAAAAAAAGCGAACAATGTTTAGAAAAACAAAAAAGGAGTGTTTGACCAAGATACATACTGACTCCCATATTTTCCCTTTGATATTGTTTTGTCCTTCTTCCTCGTAGCGGCCATCATGGTAAACCCAAAAGTGAGTATCACGGGGGCATTGGACTTTTGCAATCTGCATGAAAGACGGTGATTGTGACCGATTCGGTTAGAAGAGGGACACAGTAGAACTAGAATGTACATGTAATAGCAACTTTCAATCATCATATTCTTGGAAAACCAAGGCTAAGGAAAAATTGACACCTGTAGAATTCTCAGTTCAATCTTTGTAATTTCCCGTCCGTTAATGAAAACCTGAGCGGTGCCGTTACTAGCATCAGGCTGAAGCTTTCCGTTAAAGTTGAGGTTAGTGCTAATAATCCTGTCTGGCTTTTCACCTTCCTGCAAATATATATCAGCAGAAATAGAGCGTTATCAGCAGAAGAAGCTGAGGTTACATGAAACGGCATGTTCATCGCAAACCGACAAGAATTACCTTTCCCCACAATCCTGACTCCTTATCATACCAGTATCTTCCAGGCTTGAGATTCCCAGGAGGCCGTTGGCAGCTAAGCAAATCCGCCATCTCCTCATCATGAAGAGGGAAACCATTGACCACGAGCTGCTCAGGCCGGAGCTGGTTCGCCTGGCACTCCTTCTCGACCTTGAGGATCTGCCTGACCTCCAGGGGGCTGAGCAGGCGCGCCAGTACCCTGGAGCCCTTGCCGAGCTTGCAGCGCTTGGCCTCGTCGATGGGCCGGCCAATGCAGGTGACGCACTTGCGGCCCTCGGGCATGGACCCCATGGCGCGGAGCAGGCAGTGGCCGCAGTAGCGCGCGTCGCAGACGATGCACGACTCCTTGCTCTCCCACTTGCTCTTCCCGCACCGGTGGCAGCAGGTCCTCCTCCCCTTCCTCTCAACCGCCGGCATCGTCACCGCGACGTACTGTTGTTCGGCGGACCCCGCGTCGAAGTCCTGGCTCTCGTACCTGCTATCCTCCGGCTCCCCAAAGGTGACCACCTGAGGCCGCCTTCCCTCCGGCGCAGCAGGCCTGGAACTCCGCGGCGGGCGGGAGCCGTCCTCGTCCTCATCGTCAGCATCGGAGCAGCCGTCCTCATCCCACGCCGCCGCCGCCGAACCGGCAGACGGCGAGCTTCCCCTCCTCGCCCGCGCCGGCGGCGCCGCGGCACGGTGAGCAGCAGCACCAGGCCGTGACGCCCCCGGCGCCCGCGGGTTGGCATGGGCACGGGCCGCAGCGGGGCCGATGACGGGCGCGACGGGCACGACGCCGCTGCTGCCGAGGCCGAGCCCCAGCGGCCCCGAGACCGGCTCGGCGGTGGGTATGGCGGGGAGACAGACGGGGTCGATCCGCGGGAGCTCGTACGAGACGTCCGGCCCGTCGTACTCCAGCGCGATGGAGTAGTCGAGGTTCGGCGGCGCCTCCGGGATGGTGGTCCCCGGCGGGAACATCCGGCGCACCAGGTCCTCCCAGTCGCCCCGACCCGCCGCTGCGCCCGCCATGTCTGCCTGGTGCAGCAGCAATCCGTCGAGCACCTTGCGCGCGTGCGGGTGGCTAGTCGTAGTAGTCCAGCATCGGCGGCGGGCGAGGGGGCTTACTTTTCCGCGGCAGATATTTTCACGACCACCAGCAGCGGCAGCAGGTGTGGAAGTAAGTGAAGAGATGGCGGGGAATTCGCGACCCCCCCTGCGGCGGGCGGCGGACGGAGTGGCCTCAACGACGGCCAATCGAACCAAGGCTAGGCCGGGTCAAAGAGAAGAAAGGCAAGGCAAGACAACCGCGACTAGCGGCGGTCGTGGCCAGGCAAGCAACAACCGCGACTGGCGGTGCTGGTGGAGACCCGGGTGGCCGGGTCCCCAACGACTCCCCCCGCTCGGGTCAATCAGTCGGTCGGTCGGTCAGCAGCGAACAACAAATCTTTGAACGGGCGAGACGACGAACGCTGGGCAGCGTGCGTGGGAACTGCCGTTCTCCGCCCACTCCGCCCGGATTATCTTATCAAACCGACGCTGGACTCGCAGGAAAGGCGCTGCAACTTTCCTCTGGGGTGGTTTGTTTGACTGGGGAACGGGGATGGATGGAGCCGGAGTGGGAACGGACCGACGGACGAGGAAGGAATGGTGCGGGTGCGGGGCAGGACGCCAGGACGGGGAGAGGGAGGACCGGAGGAGGAAGGAGACGAGTAGACGACGACTCCACTGGCCGCTGGCGTGTGGTGGTGGTGGTGGGCCCCGTCCAGCAACGGCAAAGGCAGGTTGCTTCTTGTCACTTGCGGCTCGGTTCTGCCTTCTGCGAACAAAAAAACAGTCACGACAGCGTGACAAACCAGATCGAAAAGGTTGTGGGGTTAAAAAAAATCGAAAAGGCTGTGCTTGTGCCTCTCATAAAATGAAAAGAAGTGAGCAGTAATTTTTTTTGATGATTAGGTGAGCAGTACAATTAAATTGTTATATTTAATACCTGTTTAAATCCACTAAGCACGGGTATTAAATAATCTAACTCGTAGTAGTATAGTTTTACTGTGGCTGTGTTTAGTTGGGTGAAATTTGAGAATTTGGTTACTGTAGCACTTTCGTTTTTATTTGGCAATTAGTATTCAATCATGGATTAATTAGGCTTAAAACGTTCGTCTCGCGATTTCCAATCAAACTGTATAATTAGTTTTTTTCGTCTACATTTAATGCTCCATACACATATCACAAAATTCGATATGATGGCTACTATAGCATTTTTTTTTTAGAAAACTTTTCGAACAACCAGGCCTATGTGTTTTTTCTGTCACCGGCTCACCGCGCTCTCTCACTGGCTCGGTCCCCTTCCTAAGAGCCATGAATTTGCTAACGGACGTGGCCGACACATCCTTGGTACGGTACGGTACGGTACGGGAGGTGGCACAGCAGTACGGCGCAGTTACACTGTTCCAGAGAAATGTCAGTAAAATTAGGTATAGTTTAGTCTCAGGATATAAAGGCCTTATTTGGCTCTTTAGCGACGGCTAAAATTCATATCACATTTAATGTTTGACATATGCATAGATTATTAAATATAGATTAATTATGAAACTAATTGCACAATTTATGACTAATTTGCGAGACGAATCTTTTAAGCCTAATTAGTCCATAATTTAACAATGTGATGCTACAGTGAACATGTGCTAATGACAGATTAATTAGGCTTAAAAATTCATCTCGCAAATTAGCCTCCATCTATGTAATTGTTTTGTAATTAATCTATATTTAATGCTCCTTATTAGTATCTAAACATTTAATGTGACATAAATTTTAGGAGCGACTAAAGAACTAAACACCCCCAAAGTTTTAGGGTGTCACATCGGCTGTCACATAGGAGTGTCGTATGGGGTGTTCGAATACCAATAAAAAAATAAATTACAGAATCCATCAATAAACCACGAGATGAATTTATTAAGCCTAATTAATCCGTCATTATCACATGTGTTACTGTAGCACTTTATTGTCAAATTATGGACTAATTAGGCTTAAAAGATTCGTCTCGCAAAGTAGTTACAATCTGTGCAATTAGTTATTTTTAGTCTATATTTAATACTCTATGTATGTATCAAACATTCGATGGGATATGGTGTAAATTTTTGAAGATGAACTAAACAAGGCATTAAAGCAAACCGGCAGCCGACGAGCCATCCACAGCTACCCTCCAATTATGTTTCATCAAATTTACATATAAAAGTATTGAGATTTATGATAATGAATAAATATCATTATTAATAGTGGAATATATTTTTACTAAAAAGATATTTGTTAACATAAATGTTGATAACATTTTCTATTATTTTAGTTAAATTCAAGACAAATTGACATTTTTTTCTAAATCTAGCTCTGTTTGGAACGTGAGTTCTTCATTGTGAAAAATGAATTGATCCCTCTAAAATTTCTATATGATTCCAATAAAATGTGTGCATTTCAAATGGACCTGTAACTATGTTTTCTGTGTGCGTGTTTGGTTGTGAGGGAATAAGAGATGTAATGGTTCCATCCTGAAGCAACCGTTCTTGTCCTATGTTTGGTTGCAAGGGATGGAGCCGCCCATATTCCATGTTTGGTTCCAGGGCATCAAAATCTAAGATATTTGTTAACATAAATGTTGATAACATTTTCTATTATTTTAGTTAAATTCAAGACAAATTGACTTTTTTTTCTAAATCTAGCTCTATTTGGAACGTGAGATCTTCTCTGTGAAAAATGAATTGATCCCTTTGAAATTTCTATACGATTCCAATAAAATATGTGCATTTCAAATGGACCTGTAATTGTGTTTTCTGTGTGCGTGTTTGGTTGTGAGGGAATGAGAGATGTAATGGTTCCATCCTGAAGCAATCGTCCTTGTCCTATGTTTGGTTGCAAGGGATGGAGCCGCCCCTATTCCATGTTTGGTTCTAGGGCATCAAAATCTAAAACAAACCATCTGACATGTAGGTCTCGATTGTCATTCTCTCGTTCTCACTCCCTTTTTTTGATGGATGGGGACATCCTATATATTTCCGTAACATTCCTCAAAGGAATTGGACTCTATTCTAGTTTTATCTCGTAAACAAACACTATCAAAAAGAGGATCGTTGTGTCCCATCTCCCTTCATAAAAAAACCAAACACGCAATATAGTGCATACCATCACGTATGTGCAAAGACTGTACAACGGTGCCCAGAGCCAGGGGGGCCTCACCGCCAGAGAATTTTTTTTATTTTTAATACTTTTTAAAACTATTTTCTAAATCTAACACTATTTATTTTTTTTTCAAAACTAACACTTTTGGTCACGCCAATTCGCATGGCGCAGCACAATTATTCTGTCGCGCCATGCATGGCGGCGCAACGGGGGTGACCACGTGGCAGTTAGTCGTGACGTTGGCTGCTGACGTGGCGGGGCTACCGCACCACGGATCAAGGCACGGCAGGGCCGCGCCATGCCGCACGGCGCGACAAGGCCGCTTAACTCCTCGGCGCAGGCTCCCTCCCTCTCTCTCTGCCTTACTTCGAAAAGACCTAGACACCGGTCCAGGAGCCCGCGCCACTGCCTCCCACCTCCTCTGAGGCCGCTTGTCGCCTGGCCTTCCCTTCCCGCCTCCCTCCCTCTCTCCCTACCTGCCCTAAGCTTCTCCTCAGCCTCCGACAAGGTAACAATGGTTTTATTTGTTGTTTGAATGGTGGATTCAAATATTAGGATTGGTAGCTAGGGTTTGGAGGAAAAGTATATTTGGGAACTAAGTGTAGGTAGGGTTTAGAGAAAAATATTAGCTCCATTTTGTCAATGTTAAGGTTAATTGGTTAGTTAGAACATTGTTTACCATGTTTAGTGTAAGGTCAATTTTTGTTCATAAGTGTAAGTTATATTTTTTCTTAGTTTTATGCAAATGGTTCTCATTTACATTAATTTGTGATGTTTTGATTGGTGTTGAATTACAACTGTTTTGTTAGATGCAAGACATGTATCGGGAGTTTTGGCGAAAACAGGGTCGTCCTAGAGAATTATACCCCGACGCGTCTAGCAAAGATGCCCCAGTCCCTCCTGACCTCCCTATCCCTAAGTGTGACTGTGGTTTCCTGGCAGACGTGTTTCAATCGAGACATCCAGACATAGCTGTGCATTGCTTCTACACATGCAGTCGTTTTAATGTAAGTAATTTGTTCCGTGTCTTTTTTCTTCATTTGTGTTAGTAGGTTACTAATAATTTTTTGGAATCTTGTTGTGTAGGCCCATGAGAGGTGCTTCTTCTTTCAATGGATCGATGGTCCAGACAAGTTTGATGTAAGGTACCTCCTTTTCAACAATTGGTGGAGAGGGAGACATCCACGTAAGCACTTCGACCGGTGGGTTCCAACTCCCCCTAACCACACACCAATGACGGCTAAAGAGAAGCACTTAGCCACAATTTGATGACTCGAGGAACATTCTCTGTGCGAATGCAAAGATCGAGCTGTGATAAACCCTAAGAATACTTTGGAGTTTGTGTGTCCAAACAAGCATAAAGTAAGTGAAACCTATATCTGATGAAATGTTGAGCTATATGTGTTCATATACTAATGTTGCCTTTTTAGGTGTTTTCAATGGAGAAGTGCCATTTCAAGGAGTGGCTCTACAGTCCTAAGAATCAATGGTCGGAGCCGCCAAAGGTAAAGGAAAAGAAGAAAGAAAGGTTAATTTTCAAAGCACCTCATGTCGTGTGCGAATGTGGTGTTAAAGCCAACTACGGCCTAGTCCCTTCGGAGTTTGGAATAGGCCATTATTGTGGCCATATGGTTGACTATGATAAGGTTGGTTATTATTGTGGAAAACATGAAATCATATTTTTTTCTTTTACTATGACTTATGATCTAATTTTTTGTTTGAATAGAGCACTAGGAAATACAAGTGAAAATCTTATGATGATCAAGCTAAGTTCTTGGATGAACTGAAGGGGAGGCAAGTAATTGCACAGAATAGGAGATATGGACCTGACTACATCGACCTCTTCGTTAAACAGCGGAAGAAGAACATGCATGAGTTTGCTAAACAATGCGATATTCGTAACCCGATCGGTGTTAGGCTTAACAAATGGGGGTTGGAGAGACGAAGGGCGTTAGAGGAGGAGAGGGCAAGGAAGGAGGCAAGGGAGGAGACAAAAGTATAGATGTAGGTCTTGAACGACCATGTTGTTGCATCGTGTGCCAGTGAGTGATTAAAAGCCTTATTATTTTGGTTGTCTTATTTTAAATGTAATATAAACGCATTGCTAACTGATAGCATTTTATACATAAAGGGATTGGATGCAGCAAGGACCATGCCGTAGAGGTGGCCCATCCAAGGTTTTTGGAAAAGAAGTTAGATGATCATAGAACATGAGCTAGTCGCACCATTCAATCTCCGATTGTGTTGGCTGATGATGGGGACGAGGATGAGGACAACACTGCCAGGTTGAGTGGTCTCATCGCTCTTGCGAAGGTGGGCTTGCAGGTAGAGGAGGCTGAGGATGACACTGACAGACTGAGCGCGCTCATCGCTCAAGTAGAGGTGGGCTCGCAGGCTGTTTACACCAAAATTTATGAAGAAGAACGTGGGAACTCGAAGGTTCCAAGATTGTGCCATCAAGGAATCGATTATATTAGGATCAATATCAGCTGATTCAGATATGGGACTGGGATCATCTCTCTTCGGATGATATTGACAAATAACGATAATGAGCCATGGTTGGCGTCGGGAAAGACATATCGGACTCTACAAAAAGGGAAAGATTAGAGTCCAAGTTATCTTAAGTTAAGGATGTTTTCTCTTATACCAAAGATTGTAATGAGTCGTACTTGAGTAGGATTCATGCTTAGGTTTTGGGTATAAATATTGGAACCCGACTATTGTAAAGAATATCCAATCAATCAATACCAATTACTTTTTTTGGCTTCACACCAACCCTTAGGAGTAGCAGTGTAGATCTCGGTGAGTTCTTCAACAAGTAGGGCTGCATCGGTCCGGCCGACCTCTGGCATGTCTGTAACTACCGTCATGGCTTATACTTCTGTTCGTAAGGCTACATCGGTTAAGTTTGGCTTCCACTACGAGCTCTTGCATAAGCTAGTTATCGATTCTTATCTAGTTCAAGTACGGCTGCATCGGTTAAGTTCGACCTCCACTGTTCGAATTAGATTAAGGTCAAGTTATTGGCTTTACCTAAGGGTGGCATCCTTCTAATAGATTTATTAAGTTATTGATCTTGCTGATGTTCTTATTATCATTAGTTTTTAGCAATATCAACCTGCCCTGATCAAGATCGATCTAGATCGGCCTCACATCCTTTTAATCCATCGTTTATTATGTTACATTGCGACAGTTCTTACTTTAAACGATGGATTATGTTTCATTGGCTATTCTACTTTGATCTTGGTTGTGCATAGTACACAGTCAAGGCATGTTTGATCTTGAGAAGGTTTACTAGCTAGTTGAATCTGGTCCATAGCTCTCTATTATGTATGTATCGATCCGGTCGACCCCTACTGTTAGTACTTTAGATCGGAGGATGCTAGCTGGTAGATTTGCTTTCGACCATACACGACCCTGGTTGTTTGCTATGCCTGCATCGGCTAAATAGTCGATCGCCTATGCTTTAACACCTACAGTGTGTCTCCATGATTTCATTAAATGTGAATAGATCTATTTATTTTAAAGGGTTGATTTGTTGTCTGTATCATGGCTGCCATCGATTCAGTCGAACCCCATTGTTAAATATAACAGGTTAGGTCTGATGAGTTCATAGGTCTATCCATGTTAAATAGTCGATTGTTCACATGCTGTAGTCCCTTTTCTACCTAAATCGACTATTTTAGCCGATTCATTTGTGCTTTCACACATATAGCATGTCTTTCAGAAAACCTGTCAATGTCTAGATAGTTTTATGGATTCTTCGGTTTTAGTTTGTTATTATCATCATAGCTGCCATCAATCCGGTCGAACCACCTCACTGTTGATAGTAAAAGATTAGATTCAGAGCGTTTGTCAATCCATTTATACTGGACAGTCGATTTGTTCGCATGTTATATCATTTCTCGTTAGATTCATCGGTTCACTGGTAATATCCACCTAGCTGATGATTTTATTTACATCTACGTGCATTGTACTTGTCATCATGAAATCAATCGCAATCCATGAGCTTTACAGTCCTTAATAGCCGATTTCTTCGTGTATCGGCTGTTTAGTCGATTTTTCTATCTGGCTTCTCCCGAAGCAGCACATTTGGAACTGTCTAGGCAAAAACCGGCATGTTCCACCTTAAATTACTGATAAACTTTCTCTCCTTATCAATTATAGGTCAAATTGACTAGCACACCTTCGGGAATTCACAAGATCGGCTAGCCCTGCGTTGAAGCCAAGTAGATCTCCAACCTTGCTCCATCAAGCTGATCCTTCCGACTTGCTGTGTGGCAAGCACATCGACACACGTTCTAGCACGCCCGGTGGGATCCCACAATCATCATGGCAACTCACAACAACAGTGACATCCTTATGGTGTCTTATGAAGACCTATCTAATGAGGATAAAGATATAATCAGTAAAGCTATAAAAGAATTTCAGAACAAGTGTTTGTTGTCCTACACTAAGACACATGATAATAAAGTTGTTTAAAAATATCCACTACCAAGAGTTTTGTTGCATGAACAGTCATATACAGACGAAGCTAAGGATAGGTGTTTCTTTGTGGATGCGGTAAATAAAATTGTTCATGATGCCATATTGAACCATAATATAGTTTTCTTGAACGCATTCCACAACACCATGAAAGAGGTGTCATGGATATCCAATTGATGTGGTTGGACTGGTTTACTACAATATTCCACATCCATTGACTCAGGGGACTAATCAAGCTGGTACTAGCCATCAAGAAGCAGCACCAACCGGTAATGATAATGTCCAGGTAGTTTAGAGCTCATCTAAGCAAGTTTAGGGTGCTACTACTAATCAGATGCAGTATAATTCTAGATCGTTAGTGTAGCATGTGCAATAGCTGACAGGGCAAGCTCAGAATCAAATGGTTAACCTTGGCATATCAGGCCAAATACAGTCGTCGGCTAAAAAAAATAGCGCCATCAGTCCAAAGGATTCATAGAGATACAGATCCCAGCATCTATAACCAGAGACATCAAGCAGCAAACTAGTAAAGGACCTAGCAGATAGAGATTCCATAAGAATATCATTATGTCACAGATTACAATACCCTTCATATGATTCCAAATCCAGGGTATCAAGGTACCCAAAATTTTAATCCACAGATGGGTCAGCAATTGCAAAGAAATCTAGATTCAAGTGCTGATGAGTTGTTGCTCAGAGTGACCAAGATGATGAAGAACCAGTTCAGTTTGAAGCCTAAAGGGCAGACCTTTTAGTACAAACGCTCATATCCAGAGTGGTATGATTTGGTCGCTCTTCCTACAAATTATAGGCTCCCAGAGTTTGCTAAGTTCACAGGTCAAGATAGCACAAGCACAATAGAACATGTCAGTCGGTATCTTACATAGTTGGGTGAAGCATCCATTGAAGAGGCACATCGAGTTCATTTCTTCTCCTTGTCTCTGTCAGGAACAACCTTCACTTGGTTTTCATCATTATCAGTCAATTCCATTGGCAAGTGGGCTGACCTAGAGAAGAAGTTTTATACATATTTTTATACTAGGATAGGAGAAAAGAAAATTACCGATTTGACAACCATAAGGCAGAGAATTAATGAATCGGGTGCTGAGTTTCTTTAGAGGTTTCGAGAGACCAGAAATTTGTGCTTCTCATTAAACTTGACTGATGATCAGCTAGCCGCTTTGGCTGTTCAAGGAATATTGCCAACATGGAGAGAGAAGCTGCTGGGGTAAGAATTTGACAATTTAGGTCAGTTGGCTCAACGAGTGACAGCGCTCAATAGCCAATTCTATAATATACGCAGGGATACTCGATTCTAAAAAAATACCGTAATTATTGAAGCCTATAATCCATATTCAATTGATGATGGCTATGAGGATAACGAAGAAGAAGAGATTGCTACAACTGAATGGAATTGGGGTAAGAAGATAGTAATGGTGCCAAACCTTTGGGGAAAAGGAGTTGAAGAGAGTTATGATTACGACATCACAAAATCGAACAAGCTCTTCGATTTCTTGCTTGAGAGAGGACAGATCAAGTTGTCCACCAATCATGTTATGTTACCTCCTGATCAGTTGAAAAATAAGAAGTTCTACAAATTTTATAATGCTACTTCTCATTCTACTAACAAGTGCAGAATTTTCTAGCAACATATATAGAGAGCTATTCAGCAAGGGAAGCTTAAATTTGATACACCTCGGAAGATAAAGTTGATGATAATCCTTTCTCAAGAGATCAGAATATGGTTGATGCGAAGTTGCTTAAAAGAAAGACTAAGGTTCTAACATCAACCAGAGCAAAAGAAACTAGAACAGTCGATTCTGAGATATAAATATTGGCTGATGAATATATAAAGATTAAAAGGCATCGTGACCAATAGAAGAGCCGATACGAGCAGGAAGAGATGTCAAGGGATGGGGCAATAAGGCCGCATGTCACATCTCGAATTTTATTGAATAAATGGCAGCGACAAAAGGAAAAGAATTATCGGCGATGGTTAGAAGAGAAATAATACCAGCGTCAATAGGAGAAAGAGAGGTACAAAAGAAAGCAAGCTGAATCACATTGGAATTGTCCTTTCTTCAAACATTGTTGGAATGAAGGTTTGAAATTACCTAGTAGAAATAATTGCCCAGAGTGCAGTGAGCAATATTGGGAGTTTAGGCAATCTCAAGCCAACCGTCAGTCTATCCATGCTCGAGATGAGTATCATCATAATAATATGGGTCGGTGCTTAAAAAATAGAAGTGTTCATGATCGGCTTGGGAAGCGAGCTGTTGATCAGAACTGGGCTGATCATGAAGAAGAATATGTTTGGCAGGAAGGACAATGATGCCCAGGAGGTTTGATAAGAAGCTAGAAAAGAAGAGTGCAATGCCTAAGGAACAGAGAGCTAGAACAAGTTTAGGCATCTAGTAGACCTCAAGTATGGAGAGCTAAACAAACAGCCGATAGGGGTCAATCATCGGCTAATATTCAAATGGCTTTTCTGTTACCATCAAAATTTAGAACTCTAGCAGATCAAGAAGTCTATTTAGATTTTGATGAATCGGAGTATGAGGAGATAGTTGACAAGTTGACAGTAGTACAACAAGCTATATTTAATAAGCCAGTCAAACATCAGCACTTAAAGGCTTTATATGTAAAAGATTTTGTTGATGAGAAGTTGAGGAGCAAGATGTTGGTAGACGAAGGTGCTTTTATTAATCTTATGCCTTATACTACTTTTCGTAAGTTTGGCAAGGGACCAGGAGATTTGATTGAGACCGACACGATGCTTAAAGATTTTGGGGGCAATGCATCCAAGACCAGGGGGCAATGAACATCGAATTAACAATCGGAAGTAAGACTTTGCTCACCACATTCTTCGTCATTGATGGAAAAGGTTCATACAGTTTACTCCTTGGTCACGATTGGATTCATGCAAACTATTGTGTACCATCGACCATGCATCAGTGCTTGATTCAGTGGCATGGATATGATGTCGAGCTAGTTCATGCTGATGATTCTGTAAGTATCTCAATAGCTGATCCAATGTATTAGAAGCTAGAAGACTTTGAATGTTTTTCTAGTAAGCTATGGGAAGGAGGCTTCATTAAAGTCAATGATGAAAGCCAACAACCGATCCAAGCAGTCGGCTCTAAGAGTTTGTTTTAATGGATAATCTAATAGATAGTATGGATGGTAAACTAGGACAGGGCTTTATGTCAGTTGATGAATTAGAAGAGATAGATATTGGTTCTGGAGATAGGCCTAAGCCAACATATGTAAGTGCTAAGTTAGATTCTGAGTATAAACAAGAGTTGGTGGATTTATTGAAGGCATTTAGGGATTGTTATGCTTGGGAATACTATGAGATGTCTGGTCTAGATCGATCAATTATTAAACATTGGTTGCCAATCAAAACTGGATATCGGCCGTTTAAACAAGCTCCGAGGAGATTTAATCCAAATATTTTTGATGATATCAAAAAGGAGACTGAAAGATTACTAGAAGTGAAATTTATCCAATCGTGCCGATATGCAGAGTGGATATCGAATGTTGTTGCTATGCATAAGAAAAATGGAAAGTTAAGAGTTTGCATCGAGTTTAGAGATCTGAACAAGGCTACACCCATGGATGGTTATCCGATGCCGATAGCCAATATGTTGGTAGATGCAGCAGCCAGGCACAAGGTTATTAGCTTCATGGATGACAATGTAGGATATAATCAGATTTTTATGGCTGATGAAGACAGCAAAAATAGCTTTTAGGTGCCCTAGCGCAATCAGCTTATTTGAATGGGTTGTGACGACCTTTGGTTTGAAGAATGCCATTGCAACTTATCAGATGACAATGAATTATATTTTTCATAAGTTGATCGGCAGAATAGTTGAAATCTACATCGACGACGTGATGGTAAAATCTAAGGGGTACAAGGAACATCTAGCTGATTTGCGGGAGACTTTGGAGTGCACAAGAAAACATGGTCTAAAGATGAATTCCAGTAAGTGTGCCTTTGGAGTATCAGCTGGACAATTTTTGAGTTTTATGGTCCACGAGAGAGGAATCAAAATTGGTCAAAAAAGTATGAAAGCAATTGATGAGGCAGTGCCCCCGACTACTAAAATATAGTTACAATCTTTGCTTGGTAAGATTAATTTTATCATGAGGTTTATTTCAAATTTGTCGAAAAGGGTTCTATCATTTTCTCCCTTGTTAAAGTTGAAAAGTGACCAAGAATTTAAATGGGTTGATGTACAGCAAACGGTGTTTGAGGAGATAAAAGAATATATGAAATATCCGCTTGTGTTGGTCCCTCCTCAGCAAGGTAAACCTTTTAAGCTATACGTGTCGGCCGATGACAAAATGATTGGATCGGCCTTAATGCAAGAGTTTGAAGGAAAAGAACGAGTTGTTTTCTATCTAAGTAGAAGGCTTTTGGATCTAGAGATAAGATATTCTCCTATTGAAAAGTTATGCTTGTGCTTATATTTCTCTTGCACTAAGTTGCGACATTACTTGTTATCGGCTGAGTGTATAATTATTTCCAAGGCTGATGTGATCAAGCACATGCTATTAATGCTAATATTAAATGAGAGAATATGGAAGTAGATTCTTGCATTGTCGGAATTTAACTTGAGATACAAATCGGCTAAAGCAGTCAAAGGGCAAGTAATAGCCGATTTTGTCACTCAGCATCATAAACCGAGCATTGGTTATGTAGAGCCGATACCTTAGACGTTATTCTTTGATGGATCATCATGCAAGCAAGGTGGTGGCATTGGTATTGTTATTATTTCACCTCGAGGGGCAAGTTTTGAGTTTGCTTTTTTCGACTGGACCAATGACTACCAACAATCAAGTAGAATATGAAGCTATTCTTAAGGGGCTTCAACTTCTTCTTGAAGTAAAGGCCAAGGTAATTAAAGTATTTGGAGTTTCACAGTTAATTATTAATCAGTTGATCGGCCTATATGAATGCAAAGATGATATTATGAGGGGATACTATAATGAATGCCAGAAGTTACTCAAGGAGTTTCCTCATATTTCTCTTCAGCATATTTCGAGAGCACAGAATCAAGAGGCTAATCGTTTAGCTCAAAGTGTGTTAGGTTATCGAGTATTTCAAGAAATCTTAAGTAGTGAAACCTTGACTAATGATTGGAGAGTTGAAACAGCCGATTACCTTAAGAATCCATCACAGAAGGTCATTAGGAAGCTAAGGTATAAATCGACTAAGTATATTTTGCTAGATGATTAGCTATATTACAAGACAGTCGATGGGGTGTTGCTTAAATGTTTAAATCAAGAAGAAGCTAAGGTGTTGATGGGTGAAGTACATGAAGGGATATGTGGAGCTTATCAATCGTCTTATAAGATGAAATGGATCATTCGAGGGCTGGTTATTTCTAGCCAATAATACTAGAAGATTATTTTGAATATTATAAGGAGTGTCAGGATTGTCAATGTTTTGGTAATGTTCAAAAATTGCCCGCATCAGCTATGAATCCAATAATCAAACCATGGCCGTTTTGAGGTTGGGGAATTGATCTAATTGGCCAATTTTTTTCGCCTTCAAGTAAAGGACATAAGTTCATATTGGTAGCAACAGATTATTTCACTAAGTGGGTTGAGGCAAATCCTTTGAAGACGGTAACCTCAAAGAGCATGGTTGATTTTGTCAAGGAGCATATTATGTATCGTTTTGGGATTCCTCAAACTATCACTACTGATTAGGGGATAATGTTCACATCAGAAAAGTTTAGAGATTTTGCTGCCAGTATGGGAATTAAGTTATTAAATTCTTCTCCTTACTATGCTCAGGCTAATGGCCAAGCAGAGGCATCCAATTAAATTATGATTAAGCTGATCAAGAAAAAGACGAAGAACAGCCAAGGAAGTGGCATTCAACACTTAATGAGGCATTATGGGCATATAGGATGGCCTGTCATGGATCGATTAAAGCATCACCTTATGAACTTGTGTATGGTTGTAATGCAGTCCTTTCCTAGGAGATTCAAACTGGATCGAGGCGTGTCACGCTGCGAAATGATTTGTCAGCCGAAGTTTACAAGAATCTTATGATGGATTGCCTAGAGGACTTAAGTTGCCATCGACTGTGTGCTCTTAAGAATATCGAAGCCAATAAGCTAAGGATTCTGAAGTATTATAATAAGAAGGTCAAGAGCAAACAATTTTCTGAAGGGGACTTGATCTGGAAGGTAAAATTACTGATCGGGTCAAGAGACAGCAAGTTCGGCAAGTGGTCACCTAATTAGGAAGGACCTTATCGGATTAAGCGTTGTGCGCCTGACAATGCTTATATTTTGAAAACACTAAGAGGAGAAGAGGAGTTTGATAGAGCAATCAATGGAAAATATCTAAAAAAATATTATCCTAGCGTTTGGATTAATACTTGATAGTCAATTTGTTCAGTCATCGGCTCTAATAGCCGGTACCAAAAGGGTATCGCCTCTAGTTCAAAAAATAGACCCAAAGGGGAAAAGCCGATATAATATGTATCGCCTATAAAGCAAAAACAAGCACAAACAAATTGGTACATGAAACATGAGTACAAAGCAAAAGAGAAGTCACTTAAAATGAAGAGATTGTTTGCTAGCTTCTCCTATTGCAAACTAAAGGCCAGGGAACACTTTGTTCACTATGTCTTTGGCCTAGGAAGCGAGGGCTACGGAGTTGGTGGTGTTGAAGAAGTCCTTGACCAGGCGCTCATGGTCCTCAGGGTGTTCGGTGGCTAGGAAATCATGGGGAAGAAGTCGAAGCTCGTGGCCAGAGCGAGCTTACGCAATAGCCAATGCCACGGTAGCACCATGACGAACACCATGAAGGGCAACCTTTCTGACGCAGTTTGGGACATCATACAGGCAAACCACCAGCACATCACCCCTAGCATTGACGAATCCTACTGCATACTCTGCACCTGATCGAAGGCTTTCCAACTAGGTTGATAGGTCTGGAAAGATTTAAGGGAGGGATAATCAGGATCTTCAAGACAAAACTAAGAAAAAACAGAAAATTGTGGTGGACATCTCACCCATGATTCTAGGCTTGGCCTCGGCCAGCCTCACTTTAGTGGAGTCGACCCTATGTTCTGAGATGGTGAGAGCATCCTACAACGCGTTCAGATGAAGGTCCATCCACCCAAGATCACGGGTTGCATCCTCCTAATGACGAAGACGCTAGCGTGATGGCATAGACTCGTTAGGAGCCTCTTCAACATACCTCTTGCCATTCTCCATGCCTTCGAGCCTATTAAAAAGCAAAATCGTACCAAAAGACATAGAAGGTTTGGGACAAAGCAGGTTGTTTTTTGATCCACAGCCATGGCTCGTATATATAACCCGAGAGATGAGAAGATAGGCTTCATTAGGGTTATGGAATTAAAGTCAGTAATGGAAACAGATCAGTACTCTAGAAATTCAGGGGATAGATCATGAAAAACAACAGATTTGGACTTATTGCTTTCCATAATTACAAGATACGGTGGGATTGATACAAAAGGTTTACATTAACTCAACCCACTAAGACTTCTTTGGGTTGAAGGGAGTCTGGATCCCCACAAGGCCGAAGGTCATTATGGACCGAGTCATATCGGCCCACTAATAGAAGTGGCATCAGGGGAGAGAAAAGGCCGCCTACTAAAAAGATGCACATACATCCAACTGATTTCTCGATGGCTGGGAAACTATGGGAAAAAAGTCTGTGGTTTCCCCAATAAGCATTTGATAGAGTGAACAAGGGAAATGTGTCCACATATTTTAGCCCTTGCAAATAGAATAGCTCTACGATCATGGTGAGAAAACTTAGGTGATGTCACAAGAATTCTTCTAACCGTAGTAGTTGATCCTCTTGCTCGACAAGGCGCTGAAATGAGCGACACAATCACCCTATGCACAAGAATTCTTCTAACCACTCAATACCCTCATAGCAAGGAATTAGACCATGGAGGGTCTGGCAGAGTCAAGGGCACTCAAGGAGTTAAGCAGAAGATAAACATAACTGAGTTGTTGGGTTGCTCTCGCCAGAATCGTATAGACATTTATAATTGGTCTAGAAGGATGGATCCAAGTGCTCGTGAAGCAATAGTGCTCTCGTGAAGCTTTGAAGTATGGGCTCATAAGCAGGCAAGGGCGTTGGTGAAGGTGACAGATAGTAGGCCCCAGATCTAGATTCTCTACCCGTGACTACGGTACAGACATGGTAATTTTAGAATAAAATTACTTTTATCCCAAAATTAGGGGGCATGTGTTTACACCAAAATTTGGGAAAAAGAACACGGGAACTCGAAGCTTCCAAGATTGTGCCATCAAGGAATTGATTACATAAGGATCAATATCAATTGATTCAGATACAGGACTGGGATCGACTCTCTTTAGATGACGTCGATAGATAACGACAATGAGCCACGGTTGGCGTCGGGAAAGACATGTTGGACTCTATAAAAAGAAAAAGATTAGAGTCCAAGTTACCTTAAGTTAGGAATGTTTTCTCTTATACCAAAGATTGTAATGAGTTGTACTTGAGTAGAATTCATGCTTAGGTTCCGGTTATAAATATTGAACCCCGGCTATTGTAAAGAAAATCCAATCAATCAATACCAATGACTTTTTTGGCTTCACGCCAACCCTTAGGAGTAGGAGTAGTGTAGATCTCGGCGAGTTCTTCAACAAGCAGGGCTACATCAGTCCTATCGACCTCTGGCTTATCTGTAAGTACCATCATGGCTTATACTCCTTTTCGTAAGGCTGCATCGGTTAAGTTCGACCTCCACTGCGAGCTCAAGCATAAGCTAGTTATCGATTCTTATCTAGTTCAAGTATGGCTGCATCGGTTAGGTTCGACCTCCACTGCTCGAATTAAATTAAGGTCAAGTTATCGGCTCTACCTAAGGGTGGCATCCTTCTAGTAGATTCATTAAGTTATCGATCTTGCTGATGTTCTTATTGTCATTAGTTTTCAGCAATATCAACCTGCCCAATCGAGATCGATCTAGATCGGCCTCACATCCTTTTAATCCATCATTTATTATGTTACATTGCGACAGTTCTTACTTAAAATGATGGATTATGTTTCATCAGTTATTCTGCTTCGATCTTGGTCATGCACAGTACGCGGTCAAGGCATGTCTGATCTTGAGAAGGTTTACTAGCTAGTTGAATCTGGTCATAGCCTGCTATTATGGATGTATCGATCCGGTCGACCCCCACTGTTAGTACTTTAGATCGAAGGATGCTAGCTGATAGATTTGCTTTCGACTAGACATGACCCTGCCTGTTTGCGATGCCCGCATCGACAAAATAGCCAATCGCCTGTGCTTTAACGCCTACAGTGTGTTTCCATGATTCTGTTAAATGTGAATAGATCTATTTATTTTAAAGGGTTGATCAATTGTCTTTATCATGGCTGCCATTGATCCGGTCGAATCCCACTGTTAAAGATAATAGGTTAGGTCTGATGAGTTCATAGGTTTGTCTATGTTAAATGGTCGATTGTTCACATGCTGTAGTCCCTTTTCTACCTGAATCGTGCTTTCACACATATAGCATGTCTTTCAGAAAACCTATCAATGTATAGACTATTTTACGGATTCTTCGGTTTTAGTTTGTTATTACCATCATAGCTGCCATCGATCCGGTCGAACCGATTAGATTCAGAGCGTTTATAGATCCATTTATACTGGACAATCGATTTGTTTGCATGTTATATCCTTTCTCATTAGATTCATCGGCTAAATGCTTTATACTGGTAATATCCACCTAGCTAATGATTTTACTTACATCTACGTGCATTGTACTTGTCATCATAAAATCAATCATAACCCACGAGCTTTATAGTCCTTAATAGCCGATTTCTTCGCGTATCGGCTGTTTAGTCAATTTTCTGTCTGGCTGCTCCCGAAGCAGCACACTTGGAACTGTCTAGGCAAAAACCGGCATGTTCCATCTTAAATTACTGATAAACTTTCTCTCCTTATCAATTACAGGTCAAATTGACTGGCACACCTTTGGGAATTCACAGGATCGGCTAGCCCAGCGTTGAAGCTAAGCGGATCTCTAGCCTTGCTCCATCAAGCTGATCTTTCCGGCTTGCTGTGTGCTAGGCGCATCGACATGTTTTTGCACCAACACGGATGGAGGAGGATGAGGACGCGTTCTTCTCTCAAGCCATAGAGGCCGCTTACTACGAGTGATAGATAGATCAGGGCAATACAGGTGAGCCTAGCCACATGAATGAGGCAAAGGAGGACACATTCTTGTCTCACCCTGTAGAGGTCGCAGATGAAGCGGAGGCTGCTTACTACATGTGACAGCCAGGTCAGGGCAATGCAGATGAGCCTAGCCATAGTAATGAGGTTGTAGTAGAGGATTGGTACTCGGACAACAAGTTGCTTACCCAGTATATTTCTGACTAAGGATTTTAGATTGCGTCGTGTTGTAGTTCAATACGTAGATGGTCTGTAATGTTCTGTTTTTAAATTCCCTAAGGCATGCATGTATCAGATGTGTTGTCCCATTTGTCATGTATTTGATTCGAAGTTGTGATGCACTGTATGCATGTACTGAACATTTCGGTTAGCTAGCACTTTAATTTGCCTCTAGGTGTAATGCACCTCCATGATCCTGTCGGAGTGTTGCTTGTTTTTAATATTTACAATTGATAATTTTGTCTATAATTTGGAATTCAAGGCAGCAACAAGAAAATACACCAATATGCATTGCTCCTCGAAAATACACCAATTTGCCTCTTGGTAGACAAAAGAATGATTTTGAGATAGAAATGTTGCTCGAAACATGACTTCATTGCTGTAAATGGTACTTGTTGTCGTCGTGCCCCCAGCCATGGTGCGTCCGTGCCATTGTGCCCCCAGCCATGGCATGGCAAGGCTGCCACATCCCTAGCCATGGCGCGGCGGTCATTGAGACATGAGCAGAGCATGGTTTCGACTTGTGCAGCGTTGTCATGACGGTTTAACGAAAACTAACCAGAATACAAGTTCGACATAAGTCCACGAATACATATGATACTTTGTAAGTTCAACATTTATGGCATTACCATATAGGTTCGATAAGACAACATAAGTCCGATATAAAGTACATGGGTCGGCATACATGTTCCATAAGTTTTATAATATAAGTTCAACAATACATAAGTTCCATAGGACTTGCCATATATGTTCCATAACTACCTGGGTCTAAATACATGTGCATCATGGCATCCTAAACAACTCCTACTCCCCAGGAGTATATGGGTACCACGGATGCCGCTGCCTCTTTGGACGTGAAGGAAGCACATTAGGAGTGAACCCAACATCTGTGCGGTCGCGCTGGCGGGGCACCCGTTTGAATTGATGCATGTAGCTAGTACCCTGCAAGTAGATTATAGGAATTAGTACTTAAGAGTCCCTAAATTTCTAACATATATGTCCAAGAGTTGTGTTGAAGTACCTGTTCGTCATACTATGTAGGAAACGGTGCTCTGTAGAGCTGAGACATCCTAATCTCATTGTGCTCTGCGTAGTCATCCTTGTCATCCTCGTCCTCTCCATTCTCATCCTCTGTAGGACCCTTGCCTCCACTGGTAGGTGTACAAATAAAAGAGGTCACAGCAACCATCAAGTCTGACGAACCGGCTGCTGTCGGCAAAGTGCTCGAAGGTAAAGAACTCAACACCCCTGGTTCGTAGGCTGGCACCCACGGAGTATCGACACAGCTGAGCTTCAAAGCCAACTTCCAACAGGTCCTCCTCACTTTCTACATAATGAGATGAGAAGGAATGATTAGCCTTTGTAGTCATTGAACCGTATTGAACATTTATGTAATGGCAATGGGAAAAGATTGTACTTTGACAAACATGTGTAGAATGCTGGTGGCTCATCTCTAGTCTCGTGAAGTCAACATGTTGCTTCGTTTGAGAGACTTGACAAACATGTGGCCTATGCACATCATCAAGGTAGGTTTGTGTTAGTACAGGTATTAGCAACGCAGAGGAGTAGGTGTGAATGAATTCAAATTCTTTACCACATATCTCTATAGCGGAGCTCTCTCGATCTATGGTTGCTGCCTAGTCATGATGTCATATGCATCTTCGACATCATCTGTGTTTGACTCGTCCTCTTCAATTTCATCCTTATAGGGGGCCTGTATATGTGTCCTAGTACTCCTATGCAACCATTGGAGGTACTCGTCAAAGTTGTGTTGGTCGTGCGGTGGTGTTTCAGCGATCATGAATCTTTCCCTATTCTCCTAGTCATGGATGTGCGACAGGTGCCTCACGGCCCAATTCTTCTCCATGTATTTGTTCCTCTGATCGTACCTACAATGAACACTTAAGTTAGTGGTTGTACATATACACATGACTATTAAATGTTTATGTTAGTGTGTTCGCACCCGTGCAACTTTTTGTTGGTTGTGTATAGCAGCGATGGGCATGGCAGCAATCTTCCGAATTATCTGTACACCCTTATAGGGTAGTGCATCTTGACCACGTGGAAGAAAATTAGTGGCACATTACAAAGCCACTCCTCTAACTCTTCCTCAGTATGAGGACTCAGGTAGCCCTCCAACTCGAACCTAGACCAAGGACACCAAGTCACCTTAAATTTAGTTAAATAAAGTAAGGTTTTGGGAATAATGAAAAACCAACAACAGCGAATTGCATAATGAAAGTGGTCATAACCTGGTGCTGTGTTAGGACATCCAGTGTGTTCGTGTACTGCTTGTACCGCCACTTTGGTTTCCCTCTCACTACCTTCGCTTCTTGCCAGACATAGAGAGAAGTCAGTCGTACGTCACCGTGATTCCATGGCTGCATTGAACACGATATTGAGTCACAAGTGTTGATTCAAGTTTGACGTAAATAAAAATTCGATGTACTTACAGGTAAACAGTCAACATTGGGCCTCCCAACTGGCCATCACTCCTAATACCAAATCTGTAGTAGGTGGCAGCAACCTCCTAGATTGGCCCCACCTGAAGTGCGACGGCAAGCAACGCAAAGCTAACGATACATCTAAGCTAGGACTGTGCTGCCCTAGCTATATGCTCCTATGTTCTCCCATGGCTGGCTCCATATGTTTAGGAAGGCCCAGCTGATGGTGTTACCCAATGCTGAAGGGTCGAGATGGCGACTAGAGGGGGGGGTGAATAGTCTTTTCTAAAACTTAATCATGTCGGCTAACCGATACAAATGCGGAATTAAAACTATCGGTCTAGCCAAGACTATACCCCACTATATATGTTCACTAGCATCTTGCAAAGATAATAATTATGCAACAAAGGTGCTGGGCTAGCTAGAGCTCTCCTAAACAATTCTAAGAGCAAGGTTACACAAACCTATGCCACTAGTATTTTAAGCAACAAGAGAGCTCCTACACATGCTAGTAAGCAAAAGCACAAAGCTAACGATGCTCACTAGCAATGCTCAATAACAAGGCAACCAATGCCTAATTAGTGAGTGCAAATACTTAGCTACACAAACTAAGCAATGTGACTAACAAGGTTACTAAAACCAAATTAGCCACACAAGGGAGCTACTTCTATGCTACTCAAGCAAGAAGGTAATTAGCAAGCTACACAAGCTATCTAATTACAAGAGCAACTACACAAGCTTAATATGTATAAAAGTAATTGCAAGCTTGTGTAATGGGGATGCAAACCAATGGGAAGAACAAGGTTGATACGATGATTTTTCTCCCGAGGTTCACGTGTTTGCCAACACGCTAGTTCCCGTTGTGTCGACCGCTCACTTAGTGGTTCGACGGCTAATTAGCATCACCCGCTAAGCCCGCACATCGGGCGCCGCAAGAACCTACCCCGGAAATGAGGGTAGCTCAATAACACACTTTACTAGAGTTGCTCTTCGCGGCTCCCGCAGGGCGAGCACAATGCCCCTCACAAGCACTTCTCCGGAGCGCCGCACAAGCTTCTTGCGCGCTTCGACAGAGACCACCACCAAGCCATCTAGGAGGTGGCAACCTCCAAGAGTAACAAGCACCACCGGCTTGCAACTCGATCACCTAGTGCCACTCGATGCAACCTCATGATGCAATCGCACTAGAATTGCTCACTCACACAATCGAATGATCACTATCAAGTATATGTGTGATGGAGGGCTACTAAGCACTCTCAAGCATGGACACAAAGTCCCCCAAGGTGCTCCACACCAGCCATGGCCGAAGGCCACTACTATTTATAGCCCCAAGGGCTAAACTAGCCGTTACCTCTTCACTGGGCAACAGTTGGGCCGACCGGATGCTCCGGTCGTGTTGACCGGACGCTGGACCTCAGCGTCCGGTCGCCCACAGACGGCCACGTGTCCTGGTTCCAATGGTCACTTGACTTGACTGGACGCTGCATCTTTCAACTGACCGGACGCTGAACCCCTAGCGTCCGGTCGTTTCTAGTAAGGTACCGACCTCGACCGAACGCGTCCGGCCACACTTGATCAGACGCAGCCAGCGTCCGATCACACTCCAGCTTCTACGTCATTGTACGTCAGCCTGACCGGACGCAGCCTACCAGCGTCCAGTGCATTCAGATCCAGCGTCCGGTCAGTTGACCGATGCTAGCATCTTCGCGATCAACTCGTTTTCACTTCTAACTTCTTCACCCTTGCTCCAATGTGCTAACCACCAAGAATTTGCATCTGGTGCAATAGAAAATAGGCATTCCATTTTCCCGAAAGCACCGAATCCCGCCCCCTGCAAACACCACCTCCTTTGTAAATGTGCCAACACCACCAAGTGTATGTGTGTTAGCATTTTTACAATCATTTCCCAAAGGATGTTAGCCACTCAACTTGCCATGCCACTCGATCCTAGCGACAATGTAAAGTTAGATCACTCGAGTGGCACTAGATGACCGATATGCAAACAAGTTTGCCCCTCTTGATAGTACAACCATCTATCCTAAACCCGGTCATAAACTTCTCTACACACCAATGACCGGTGAAATGAAATGCCCTAGGTTATACCTTTGCCTTGCGCATTCCATTCCATCTCCTTCAATGTCGATGCAACACATGCACCAACACGATCAACAATGATATGATCCACTTCATATCATCACGTGATCATATTGGTTCATCGATCTTGACTTCACTTGCTCTTCACCGTTGCAATCGTCCATCGGCGCCAAGTCTTGCTCAAGCTTCACCGCCACGCGGTCCATCACTCCAAAGCCTTTGACTTGCCCTTCATGCTTGCAACCGGTCCATCAAACCAAGTCTTGTCTTGATCTTCTCCACCTTGATCACTTGACTCAATGTCATGTCTCATGTGCATTTAAGCTCCTTCATCATCACATGTGTGAGCTTTGCAACATCTCCAAGCCATTTTCACCTCTATGGCATATGTTGCTCACACATATATACCTGTGGACTAATCACTTGTGTATCTCACATAAACACAATTAGTCCACCTAGGTTGTCACTCAATTACCAAAACCAAACAAGGACCTTTCAGATGCGTCGGGGAACATGAAGGCGCCTAAGAAGTGCAACAGCCACACTCTAGCATACCTCTCGATCTCATGCTCTGCTACCCTCGAGTGCAGCGGCGCCTCAAAGTTTTCTGTTATCTACACCGAAGTGACGCTAGATGTTTTCCTAAAATTTTTAATAGAGAATGAGAACGAGAATGATGGATTGTCAAAATGAACTGCCACCATAGATTTACTTACTTTGCTTTCTTAGCATCCTTGTTGTCAGGTGACCTTCTGCCATAGAACTGCTCGACCAAGTTCATCCAGTGATTGTTATCAAGGATCCTAGTCACTGGAACACCCCCAACCACAGACACAAAATCATCTTCACGTCTTGCAACATAATAGTCATCTCACCGCAAGGAATGTGGAAGGTGTGGGTCTCTAGCCTCCACCTGTGTGTTCATAATTCAAAAAGAGAAGTTTTTGTTACAACAATGAGAGAAATTAGTCCTGCAAAGTTGAAAAAACTTCAATGAAATCTTACCTATCCACAGCTACAGTGTGTAGTGTGGGGTCAAGGATTAGTAGCCCAGTGTTGAATACCTGGACAAGCTCAAGGAAGCCAGCACGACGTATGTATGGCTCATATCGCTCATCCCAACGGTGCGGCTGATGTGTGCATAGTCAGAGGTAGCAAGGGCTCCTGAAGCTCCAACAAGTGCTTGCCTCGGTGGTCCTTGTCGTAGTCCAGCTCAAGAAGGCTGTACCGCGGATGATGATCCCCCATCCTGGTTCAAATTTTAAATGGATGTGTTAGAACAAACACTAAGAGTAATACAGTATGATGGAACAATAGTGCATAAAAGCAAAGTAAATGTACAAGCAAAGATTAATACAAGAATATAGTTTTATGGCAAATAAGAGAATACATGAGGGTGTTTAAACAGAGATACAAGGGTGACATATATGGCAGACCCTCGAAGTCATATCTGTGGACCCTATAGGCCATGATCATGTGAGAGCAAGGGGCATGCATGATCTAAGGGACGTTGCAACTGCACTCTACTTTGTCAAGATCAACTCGGTAGTTTCGTCCATCATAACGTTCGCCGCCCAAGCTTATGCCACCCTTCTCCCGTACACTAAAGATATGTCAGCGAGGTCCATACGGTTCGGCGTTATGCTGCTTGGCCAATTCTTCGGCCTCCTTCAAATGTTCTGCTCCGGCCTTTCCAAATCGCTAAAGCTCAGCTATGTTCCTCTGCGCAAGTTCCCATCTCTTGACAAAATATTCGTTGCACTTGTGAAAGGAGAACTCAACAATTCCAGACACCCTTCAGTGTGAAATCACCGTCAAAATTTTCCTTCAAACGAACATAAAGATCGTTGAAGCTAGGAGGTTCATCAAACCATCGAGACTCCGGGCCCAGGACATCAAGTTTTGACCAAGTCAAGCCCGCACACGTTAAGAGTTTCAGACAGGCGACCCATGTGAAAGAGAGGAAACAGCATAACGAAAATATATTTTGTGCTTTCCCTCTATTTATTAGCATCCATTGATTATTCTAACGTCGTACGTCTGCTAGCGTCGAACAGTGCGCACGCGTAAGATAAGGGCCTGGGCGACCTATTTTTTCGCTTGTCCCACCGCATCGGCCCCAACGCCCGCGGTCGGTTTTCTCTATGCCTACTCAAAGCGGGCTCGCGCGGCTCAGACGTCACCCAACAGCCATAACAGGTGGATTCTACTGTAACATGTGTAATACTACATCTATTTTTGTAACATACGTTTGAAAATAGCTAAAACACTTGCAACGTACGTCTAAAACACTTGTAAAACACCTAGAAAACACTTAAGCCATTGCAAAGATATGCAACATCCAGATGAAACACATGCAAACAGACATATAAAACACTTTAAACATACGCTTATAATATACATGCATATGCAATATCTAGATCTACTTTTGTAGCATTTAGATGAAAACACTTACAACATACGTTTGATACAGATGAAACATTTAGAACACACATTTGAAATATACATGTATAGCCGTTGCAACATTTGGACGAATAGAGGCCCGTCAGCGCGTGGAGGTCAGCAATGTGCTCGCCGGTGGCTCGAATCTCGCCGGCAACATGGACCTGGGCGGTGGCGCACAGAGGATGGGTGTGGGGGCGGCACGGGCGACGCTGCGCGCAGAGGGTGGGTGGGTGGCGTGTGGAGGTCACCATTGTGCTTGTCGGCGACACGGAGCTCGTTCACAACGCGGAGGTGGGCGGTGACGCACAGAGGGCCGAGTGGGGGCGACATGGCCGACGGTGGCGCAGAGGGCGGGTGGCGCAAAGAGTGGGTGTAACGTCCGGACGTCGGGCGCTCAGGTTGAGCGTTTCCGTTATTTTAATGTAATTTCGACAGTGAACAAGTCCAGTAAAGTTGTCTCCCTTTTCGTAACTTCGTAGAGTACGAGTAGAACCAGGCCCGTCCCATGGGGGAGGGTAGGCAGTGCGACGCCCGGGGGCCCATGGCACTAGGGGTCCATGAGTATACGTATATGTAGTACATGTATTTGGCTCCATACGGTCACGTCCGGTTCAGTCTGCGGCTCTGCACGGCAACCCTTTCCTATTCGCGACTCCGCGTCAAAGCATGCGTGCTGTTGCTCCGCGGCGGCTGTTCCGGCGTTCCCAAATCCTGAAATCCCGATTTCCGTAATCTGGAATCCCGTGATCCCAGCAGGCGCCCACTAACCCAGCTGCGCTGCAGTCCCTTCATCCCTGTCCCCGACTCTCTGCGGTAAGTGATTATGGTTTCAGTTCATCAGTATTTATTGTTTGTTTGATCTGTAAACTTCAGTTTCTTTTTTACCTTGCAATCCAATACATACAGGCATCAAGCGATAGTGAGCGAATTGTTGATATATTAGTTTAATTATTTAATTCATCAAGGAACTTATGGACATGCCACAGGCAGCAGACTGCCCATAATTTGTTTTAAATTTTAAGTCATTTCATGGATTTTACCGTTCTTTAAGCTTTTTTGATGTATTATCGTTTTTTAATAAACTATATTTTGCGAGTTAACTCTTACTATATAGTTCAATCTCGTGATATTAAAATATTAGATTGCCGGGATTTCATTGTCTCGTTTGCCCAACGGCCCTATAAATTATTGGGACGGCCCTGAGTAGAACTAGTCCAAAAGTTTTCTTTTCTTTGTTAAAAGGCAACAATCTTGCTTTTTTTTCGAATTAGAAACACAACAATCTTCACATGCCGTGCAAATGTATGCCGGGGCCGATCAGTTGTACTTGTACGGTGAATACTGACTAGCACTCCGTACTATACACACGTGTTCTCTCAGATCTGGCCCAAACCATTCTCATCGATCTGCGGCCTTATTTAGTTGGGTGAATTTTAGAAATGTGAGTATGGTAGTATTTTCGTTTTTATTTGATAAATAGTATTCAATCATGTACTAATTAGGCTTAAAACGTTCGTCTCGCGATTTTCAACCAAACTGTGCAATTAGTTTTTTTTCGTCTATATTTAATCTTCCATGCACGTATCGTAAGATTCGATGTGGTAGCTACTGTAGCACTTTTTAGGAAAAGTTTTTGAAACTAAACTAGGCCTGCGTCTCGAATCAAAACGGGAATCAGGTCATTTCATTTGCTGGTGTTGCTTGGAGCAGTTGTTGTTTCTATGAAAGCATTCCTGCTCAACCTAAGAATCATATAGATTATGACAGGGACTAGACATAATTATTTCTTCATCTGCGCTGAAAATTTATAGCTAAAAAAACGCCCCTCGTTGCTCCAAAGATGTCATAACCCACCATCGTCAATCAACCGATGTGCGATAATGTACTACTACTAATCACCGAGTTGACATGCACGTGACATCACGCTGACGGCGTCGGAATGCTCCAAAGACGAATCGAAAGCCGCCGTGACGTGGGTCCCTGCCGTCAGTGGGAACGGGGAAGGTCAGGTGGGGGTTGGGCCCGCCACGTCAGTCTCACCAACTAACCCATCGTCACGGGCGGCTTCGGCGACGGCGGCCGCCGGGCGAGGACGGGACGGGTATGAGATGAGCAGGCGACCACGCGGGGGCCCACCCGTCGGCGTGGCTGCCCCCTACCCCTGCTCGTCAACAACCACCCCAAGCCGCCACGCGGCTGCTGCGCGAGACCTTCCCCCGCCGATCGATAGGCGATTGATAGATATTTAAGCGGGGGTGGGGAGGGAAGGTGACTGGGCGAGGGAAAGGGAGGTAGGTGGACGGTGGTGGTGGCATCGCCAATTCAACTCCGCATCTGCATCGGCGGCAGCGCGATTCACACCGGCCAGCGGCGACCAGGCGGAGGAAGGCAGCACGCCAACACCACCAGAGGTGAGGTGAGGCTCCCGGCTCCGGATCCCCCCTCCCGATCTCTTGGTCTGCCGCTTGCCCGATCCCAGCTCTGTATCCATCCATCTGTCTCGCTGCCGCTTGCCGCTCCGTCATCCCCAGATTTCAGTTCCACCGCGCTCAGTTTTCTTTTTTGGTTCCTATTCTCTTGTTCCCGAACGATGGGGACGGGAGGTGGTCGGCCGGTTAAAATCGTGTAGAGATCGAGATGATTGCGCTGCTAGCTCCGATCGCCGATTCTTAGTTTGCTGCCTGCCGGTCCAGATCCATGGAAGCAAGCCGATGAACTCAGCCAGGGGACAGAGACGCGTTAGGGCATTATTACTTTGCCCGCTCGCTCTCTTCTCTTCCTAATCACGACCTTTTTTTATTAGCAGTGCTGTGTATTCAGTTACATACGTCGTATCAGTGAAATTTCAGATGCTTTCATGAGCTGGTTGGTTGTTAATTAGGCGCTGTAATGTAATCCTATAGACCTATATGTAGCCTGTGACTCCAGGTCAGCATATGATCTTGATCCTCCACTTATGTATTCACCTCATCGATCGCATATTCTTCCTAGTTAAAAAATAGATTTTGTTTTCAGGATCCTACCAGCTTCCTGTCATTTGCATATGCGTTGCTAAAAGTTAAAACGTATGCTGTCCTTTACCTGTCGGGTTACTTTTAAACTTTGTTGCTGGTGGCAGTAACATTGCCAGTTTACCACCATAATTTGTCCATATGCTTAAGGAAAAACAAAATAGTCATTTCTGTCATGCTGGTTATTTACCATCTTTTTTTTTACTGTCTTTAGTTTCTCGGTATTTTCTTTACGATAAATGAGTATTCAAGGTTCTTTATCCTTGTCACTTATATGTACGATCAATATCACCGTGTCTGAAGATTTAACATGCATGATGTCCTACTTGCCAAGTTCCTCTTGAATTATGTTGCTGGTGGCAGTAAACTTTGCACCACAATGTGTCCACATGCTTAAGATGAAACAAAAAAAAAAAACACAGTTGTTTCTGTCATGCTGCCTATTTTTTCAGTTTATTTCCTGTCTTAGTTTCTCAGTTATTTGTTTCCAACAAATGAGTATTCAAGTTTCCTGCTTATATTTATGTATACAGTCAATTTCATTGGGTCTCTGAAGATTTAACATGCATGCATTGTTTTTAGCCTTTTGAGGTGAGTGAGATCTCCATAGACTAAACTTTGCAGTGTCTGATGTATCTGCTGCATTTTTTCAGTGTAGGAGATGGCGCTCACAAGAATTGGTCTTGCCGGCCTTGCGGTCATGGGGCAGAACCTTGCCCTCAACATTGCAGAGAAAGGCTTCCCCATCTCTGTCTACAACAGGACAACCTCCAAGGTTGATGAGACCGTGCAGCGTGCCAAGGCAGAAGGAAACCTTCCTGTGTACGGCTTCCATGACCCTGCATCCTTTGTGAACTCCATTCAGAAGCCGCGTGTCGTCATCATGCTTGTCAAGGCCGGCGCACCAGTTGACCAGACCATTGCGACGCTCGCAGCTCACTTGGAGCAGGGCGACTGTATCATTGATGGAGGGAACGAGTGGTATGAGAACACTGAGAGGAGGGAGAAGGCCATGGAGGAGCGTGGCCTCCTCTATCTTGGAATGGGTGTCTCTGGAGGAGAGGAGGGTGCCCGCAACGGACCGTCCTTGATGCCTGGAGGCTCATTTGAGGCTTACAAGTACATTGAAGACATTGTTCTCAAGGTGGCTGCTCAGGTCCCTGACAGTGGCCCATGTGTCACCTATATTGGCAAAGGTGGATCAGGCAACTTTGTCAAGATGGTTCACAATGGAATTGAGTATGGTGATATGCAGCTGATTTCTGAGGCATATGATGTTCTCAAGTCAGTCGGTAAGCTCACCAACAGTGAGCTGCACCAGGTGTTCTCCGAATGGAACAAGGGTGAGCTCCTTAGTTTCTTGATTGAGATCACGGCTGACATATTTGGCATCAAGGACGAGCAGGGTGAGGGCTACTTGGTCGACAAAGTCCTTGACAAGACCGGGATGAAAGGAACTGGGAAATGGACAGTGCAGCAGGCTGCTGAGCTATCGGTTGCTGCTCCTACAATTGAGGCTTCCTTGGACTCCAGGTTCCTGAGCGGACTGAAGGACGAGCGGGTTGAGGCTTCCAAAATCTTCCAAGGGGATTACTCCACTGGCCTACCAGTGGACAAGGCACAGCTGATCGAAGACGTGAGGCAGGCCCTCTATGCCTCCAAGATCTGCAGCTATGCTCAGGGCATGAACATCATCAAGGCCAAGAGCTCAGAGAAAGGATGGGGCCTCAACCTCGGCGAGCTAGCCAGGATCTGGAAGGGCGGATGCATCATCCGCGCCATCTTCCTTGACCGCATCAAGAAGGCCTACGATAGGAACCCCGACCTCGCCAACCTCCTCGTGGACCCTGAGTTTGCACAGGAGATCATGGACAGGCAAGCGGCATGGCGTAGGGTGGTCTGCCTTGCCATCAACAATGGCGTCAGCACCCCAGGCATGTCCGCTAGCCTGGCCTACTTCGACTCCTACCGGAGGGACAGGCTGCCTGCCAACCTGGTGCAGGCCCAAAGGGACTACTTCGGGGCTCACACCTACGAGAGGGTTGACATGCCTGGCTCTTTCCACACTGAGTGGTTCAAGATTGCGCGCAACATCTCCAAGAACTGAGCTGCTGATGCTGCTCCACGGATGGCATGCCATGGCACACATTGTCATGGTTTTCCCATTTTCCTCATCTTTGATTTCTGCGCAGTGTTGAGTAATCGGTAATGTACTACTTGTAGGGGAGGTACTGTCGTTAAATTTGATTTTTCGCGCTCAGTGCTTAATTTGGTTCAGGAAGTTGAATTTGTCTCTTTTCTTTCCGTGTAAGCGGTTGGAATGGAGAACAATGATGTTTCTTGGAACTTCTCTTTGATCTTTCTAAGTTCGTTACTATATGAATAAATACAAGCATCTTGACATGCTTGTGCTTGTCGATCAATCTTGCCTTAAGAAAATACCGTTCTTCCAGCACTCCTTCATGCGGTCGGTTCTGGATAACATTCTTTGCAGGCATGTTAGTAAGTTTGTTATACGGATAAAGCATTTTGACGTGATTATTATGTTTATTGATTTCCTTCACCCTGATAAAAGACACTCAGTAATCCTTGACTAGCATCTGAACAACTCTATCTATGTTCTGGATAATATGCTTTGCAAGCATCTCCATTCAATCTGTTTCTGTCTACAACTTGCGTATGATAATTTACCACGCACTGTTCTTCGTTGTATCCTCTGTTTTTTGCTCCTCCCTGTTTACTCGATGCACTGTATGGTTTGCATATTATTACAGAATCAGCGATAGAGTTCGGTTAACAAAATGCTATCAGATATATACAAGGAAATTGACAGATGCAAAGTAACAAGCCGACTAGTGAATGATCTGGTCATCTGGACAGTTGATGAGCACTGATCAAGCCTGCAACAGAGTCAAAGCATCTTCAGCTTTGGCAATGGAGCCTCCTCCGCCAGAGGAACGGTGTGGTGCGTCTCATTACGCCAGCACAAATCGAAAGCTAATTGTCTACACGAAGCTCAGGACGCAGGAGCCATTGACCCACTGTTACGTTGGACGCGTGTAGCAGCAGAGGCGCGCTCCGCTCGCGCAGCCGTTTCTTTTTTTTAAATAATATTTTTTAATGATTAATCGCAAATCTGGTTGTTGTGTGAAATGAACTGTAAACGTAGGGCCTCTTTGGCACCGTTTATGCCGGCTTCGGCTTCATCTGCACAAAT
Source organism: Miscanthus floridulus (assembly GCF_019320115.1). Taxonomy (NCBI): domain Eukaryota; kingdom Viridiplantae; phylum Streptophyta; class Magnoliopsida; order Poales; family Poaceae; genus Miscanthus; species Miscanthus floridulus. The sequence goes on from NC_089597.1 coordinate 9,045,126, forward strand.
TAAGGTACTGTATGTAAGTCGGGGTTAAAATAAATTAGAAGTCGAAAAAAACCAGGTTTTCTGGCTCCACGGGTTTCGTGCCATTTTGGATAAGCCTTATCGGCTGCTGGATGGCCGATTCGGCCCACAGACTTTGTGTTGGCAGACAAGGCGCATGATCGCTGGTTGGTTTCTGAGCTGATTTGGGCTGGTTTGGACTGGTTGGTGCTGGTTTGTTGTAAGAGAAAAATACTGTTGGTTGGCTGGTTTGGACTGATCAACCAGCGAACAGGGTGATGGACCAATCGGCGATTGGCAGGAAGCCCTGTCGCCAGTGCACAGGCCGATTACCCCTGTAGGCTTTCCGAGAGCCCACTAGTCTTCCTGGCTAGGCTGTCGCCATTCCCGTGAAAAGCCTAGTGACCACTGTTTTTTTTGAAGCTCTAGTGACCACTGTTGATTGAAAGGGACAAGAGCTGGCAACGACTTCTCTTGTCCACGCCTCTAGCCATTGAAAGATTTGACAGGTGCTACTGTACCACTGCATGCACGCAAGAAAGAAGATACAGTACTCGCTTCCAAAAGAGTGTAACCCTGTTGGAATATTATTAATATTTGTATTTCTAAATAATTTTATTATAAAAATATATTTAATAATTTATCTAATGATACTAATTATATACCATAAATATTAATATTTTTATATATATTTGCTTAAATAAAGTTAAAATATTTGACTTCTTGAAAAGTGAGAACGATACTCTTTGTGAGAAGGGAGTATTTACTGAAAATGGATATCGAGTTATTTATTTTCTAAATTTTGTTCAGATATGTTTAGGTGGTCTAATCCGTGACCACAACTTAGCACACCATAGGTCAGTCATGGCACAAATTTTTTTAGCTATTTGGTTTACTTCCATAACTACGGCGCACCACACTTTCTTAGCACCCAATATCACAAGACTGATTTTCTTACTAAAGTTTATGTTGGGGGAACGCCCTAGGCACGCCGCCCCATCACAGTCTCGGTCGCGCCCAAACCCTCGTCCAATTACTTCCCCGCGCACAAATAGCTATTTTACTTTATCAATAGTTTTGGAATTATAAAATTATTACACAAGTAGAGATTAAAGTATTTGTGTATATAACATAGACAAGGATAACTCATAAAAATAATATAGTTATAATTAAATATTTAATAATTAAATATATCAATTAATAAATCAATATTATATTTATATAAATATTTATCATGAAATTATAAATTATATAAAATAATTTACATCAATAAATAAATAAACTAAAGTATTCAAATAATTTAATACTCGTGTCTGCTCGTGTCAAGGTCAGTGCGGCATGCTTGCTCGTGTCAAGGTTGGCACTCTTGGCGGGACTTGGTCCCTTCTCGTCTCTCCTAGAGGTCGTGGCGGAGAGATCGCGAGCTGTTGCCTCGGTGCGTAGCTAAGGCAGGGGGAGAGGTTGTGGCATGCCTTGGTGTCGTCACTCAGTCTGTCTTTCGTAGTATAATTGGGCCTCGGTCATTTGGGCTTATACTGCTGGCGTATTCGGCCTATCAACTAATCGATGTCTTGAGGTACCTGGGGTATCATGACCCCGACAGTAGCCCCCAAGCATTTTTGTGATCACGGAGTGATCGCGAAAGCGCTAATGCGCTCATGTGTTGAGCGCTAGTTTCTGTAGACATGGCTGTTCGTGCTTCGTCGCTCGAACCCCTTGCGGGCGTAGTGCACTCAATGCGGTAGGTGGGCATTGCGTCTTGTCCCTTCAGGACACTCTGGCAATGCGGTACACAACTGTTGGGCCTGGACGTGTTAGTGTGCTGCGTATCGGGTCTTGTGATCCAGGCAGGATCGAGAGGTCTCGTCAACGTTGTCCTAGCTCCACCCTTAGGAGGATCTCGATTTTCCTGACCTCGCATGGGCATCTAACATTGGCTATAACCTCCCGTTGATCGCCACACGGCGCAAGGGTCTCAGGCGACTTAGTCCGCCCTGGGGCCTTTAAATAGAGGCCTTCCTCCCGTTTGAGCTACTTGCAACCATGTCTAGAGAGTTGCCCTCCTAGCCCTCCTTGAAAGTCTGGATTTGAGGGTAAGAGAGAGAGAGAGAGAGAAATTTGAAGAGAACCATGTGGTTCTTATCATGCGACCCACTAGGAGTCGCTTGTGGTGGCCGGATGCCAGCATCGCTCCCTCCAACAACTGGTGTTAGAAGGGATCTTGCGAGCAGGGAAGGATTGGGGTGGTGCTCAAGTCGACCATAGGGCCTCGTGATTCTAGCGCTTCCCCGAACCCGTAGGTTTCGGGTCGCTGAAATATGTAACACCCTCGGTGTTACACCCTAAATCATTTACTAAAACACGTCATGAGCATCATAGTTATGGGGTAATGCATGTGATAAAATGAATAGGTGAAGTATTTCAACTAAAACGATCAATAAGAATGCAAAACGAAAAGTTACTTCATGATTCGTACAATTATCAAGTATGGTTGTAAAGCAATTTTTATTGAGTAAAATTACTATAGAACTTATATATGGGACTTAAATAAAGTTTGGAGTGTGAACTTTTACCTTGTTGTAGGTGCAGCTTGAGGAGTAGCTCTTGTGTGGAGGATTCTTCTGGTGGGCACATACGGATCCTTGTATCTTTTCCACTAGATGTTTATTTTTATTCCGCTATTTAATTATCGCACTCTAAACCCTCGTATTGTACTAAATAATTTACAAGAACTCTTGTTGTATAAAATAGACTAAGTATTGTAAGCTCGTACTCATTATTGGATTCTGGAGGTAAAACGTGGATTGATTCGAGTTCTCCCGTGGGGTGTGCTCGATGGAACTGTCTGATGTAGCTAACTTTCGAGGTGCTTAGTGTCTAGTGGAAGACGAGCACTTCCAAAAGTGTGTTATTTCGGGCGGTTCTACCATAATATATACTTGGAATACATGTAAAAAGAGTCAAAATGCACAACCAGGAAAACATAAACATAGACTCTTCATAAACAAATAAAGAGAAGGCCCGCTCACCTGATGAATTTGGGCCCAAAACCCACATGGAAGCGGTCCAGGCCCAACATACAACCACCATGTAGAAGGCGGTCGTGGGGAGGCAACACCTGGGTACAACCGCACCCAGGGTGTGCCCGCACCACCAGTTGCGCCAACCGCCACCCACTACCACATGTCATCTCTTAGTGATCCCTCCATGATGGTTGCATGGGTACATGCAAGAATATCCTCCCCAAACCAACCATCCCATGACTATATATAGACAGGGGAGGCTCTCACATGAATCATCAACACAAGAGACAACACAATGTGACAAGAAGAGAAGAGCTACACTTCTATTTATAGTTTTAGCTATTCTTAGTTTAGGGAGTGAGTGAGGAAGAGAAAGAGATCAAGAGTACCAGAGTTGTCGGCTACCTCCACTTGTGTACTTGGCGAACCTTGTACACCGAGCGGAAGGAGTGTTGGGGATGCCGGCTCCCTCTTCACTTGTGCCTCGGCGAATCTAGTACTATTTGGAGTGCAAGGTTCATGTTCTTCTATGGTGGTGAGCTCTTACTTTAAGTTAGTCTTGTTCATTATTTACTCGTGGGTTCATCATCCGCTCTTGTAGTGGATACTCTAGTAGAGGGCCCTGATAAAGATGAATAACCCTGATCAACACTGTCACACCCAATTTTAAGGATAAAATTGAATGCACGAAACTCATATGTGCCCAGGGATCAATCACATACACAAGCTGACAAATTACATAAAGTATCATCACGGTGTCTCTTACATCAGATTCATAATATAACATAGTCTTACATCACACAACGGAATATAAAAAGATGACTCTCTCATGGGGCTTCATCACAGGGAAGGTCAACTGGTTGACCACAAGCCTAAAAATCCTCAGGAAATTCCTCATACCCGTTGTCATCTGTTACCCATCCGGGATTTTTTTTATCCAAATAAAGAAAATAAACAAGCATAAGTATATCCCGTACTTAACAAGCTAACATGGGGTTATGAGGCTCAAAAAGGTTGACACTGGTTTATTGCAGTTAGCATTTTTAGTAAGTCAAGCTTTTATTCTCAGGTATTATCAAATTATGCTTAAGCTCCCATTTAATCCCATATGAGCAGATATTAGGGTCAAATGTATCATATATCATCATAGAACAACTTAAATGATCATCAACAAGTAACCAATTATTCTGTGAGTTTTCCGGGCCGCTCATGACCGTGAGCACGGCTGTTATAACAGTTTGTTACCCTATGCAGAGGTGGTGCACATTCACCGCGAGTTATGATTCCCATATGCCCGGGTTAATTACTCCCATGTCACTGCCAAGGTGAGCGGGCAGGGTACACTATGAAGCCATTTCATAGGTTTCTCTAACAAGTTAGGGCCGCTAGGTTTCCTCGGCAGGCAGATGTAGGAACCCCCCCTTTCCTATGGCACATATCCATCATGGCTATACACATAGGAACAGAGGCAGCCCTATATCCAACGTGGCAAGCCCTTTTTGCACCATAAAGGTAACCTCTAACTAGCTAGAAAAGGTCCTATTACTGAGCTAAAGTCAGAGCCATATGACTCTCCCGGTTGCACTGTCAGTCCCAGCTTTTGCCGACAGATAAGTCCTTATGGAGGGCTGGGAGCAACATGATCAAAAGTCATTTGCCCCTTCACCCTATGGATCAGTTGTTATAAATCATGTTATACTTTTGGTTCCTTAGAACCATTCATCATCATGTAGATCATGTTCAGTTAGAGCACTAGCAATCTACCCATATGCAATTACCCCATAGGAGTCAAGGGAACAACTCATCAAATGTCTAGAATGTCCTTAGGGTTATCAAAATTAGACACATGCACATGAGTAATTGATTAAAGTGAATAGGACATCAAGGTAGGCCCATGCTATACTTGCCTTGGTTCATAAACTCTTGCTGGTCCTGCTGGTCGTCGAAGAATTCTTGGTCTCCAACGTTCTCCTCACCGTCTGAACGCGACCAACACGGCAACATACAACATTCCAAAGGCATTCATGCAAAGCAAATATTCCTATAATTAGAACAGTACACCAACAATATAGAAAACAAGATAAAATATTTATGAAAATAATCTACGTCTCGCTACGATCATGTCAACGCGAAGTTCATGAAAAACGGAGCTAAAATGCAAAAGTTATGATTTAAACGGGATTTCCTATAGCAATATATTTAATTAAATCTAACCATGAAATTTAAAAGTTCCAAACTTGACTAATAGTGGTTCTAACATGTAGATTATGAAATTACGAAGCTAACGCAATTTGAACGGATCAATTTGGAGCTAAAACGACGATTTTATAAGCAAAATAGTTCAAATGGCATTTCTGTAAATACTGAAAACATACTTTGAACTAAAACAGTTAACTTTACACTTTCAAAACGAGAAAGCGTATACGGGGAAATACGCTAAGGACGGCGGGTTTTATTTCGGGAAAAGGGAGGGGCTCTTTAACAAATTTGCCACGACGAAAGGGTATCGGCCATCCAGGGCCTTTGATCACGCGATGGACGGCTAGGATTAAATTAGAGGAGAGAGAACAAGGGGGGGGGGGGGGGGCTAGCGGGAACAGTGTTCTCGGCGGCTAGGCGCCATGGCCGACGTCGAGGACTCACCGACGAGCTCGGTTAGGGCCCCATGGGCCACAGAATGCGTATTCGAAGGCACCGGAAAGTTGCAGAGGAGCAAGGGATCTCGGCTAGGCCAAAAAGGTGGCCGGAGGGGAAGGCCAAGGCGGCGGTCGCCATGGCCGGTGGCCAAGTGCTATCGGCGCTCGCGGCTATGGCGCTAGAAGCCACCAAACTCAAATTAAACAGCATGGGGAGGTAGAGGGGAGCACGACGAGGCTCACAGCGGGGGAAATCGGGGTCAGAGATGGCTCAGGGAAGACGGGTGACGCAGATGGTGGACGGCGGTCTTCGGTGCTTCTCCATGCGCCGGTTGCGGCCTCTGATGCATGAGCGAGGGCGAAAACTGGAGCGGGGAGAGGCAGTAGGGGGGCGGCTCGGGCGTGGGCTCCATTTTGTAGAGGCCAGGGCGTGGGGGGCGCTCCCACGACGCACGAGGAGCGGGCGCAGTTGTGCTGCGGCAGTTCCGTGCGACTTGGGCACGGGACAGAGGTGGGGGAACGCGCTGATGGGTGGGGCCGGTTGTCAGCGGCAGAACACGGGGAAGGGCGCGGCGGTTGCTCGTGGAAGGCTGGGCTGGCACGGCGGCGGTTGCTGGGCTAGCCCAGGAAGGAAGCGGGGTAGGGGGAGGGGAGCGGGCCGCAGAAGGAAAGGCCTACGGGCCGAATCTGAGGAAGAAAAGAGGGGGAAAAGAAAAACCTTTTCTTTTTTTTAATTCAAATTTTCCCAAATTCCTTTTCAAATGATTTTTTATTCCTATTAAGTTTAAATAAAAACCACTCAACAAATTAAAGAGAATGCTCCAGCATGAGTGCATCAACATGTATACATCCTTATGATTGATTTTAATTTCATAAAAAAATATTATTTCCCTAGATTCAATGCTCACATAAATTGCTTAAATAAATCAATTTGGCTATTTTTTTAGAGAATGCAAAATTAGGGTGTTACAATTCTACCCCCCTTAAGATGAATCTCATCCTCGAGATTCGGGTGATTGCTTACTCAAACAGTTGGGGATAAGTCTTTCTCAGATCCTCTTCTCTTTCCCAAGTAGCCTCATCCTCTGTATATCAATTCCACTGCACCTTGCACATCTTTATAGTTCAGCTTCTTGTAACTCTTTTGGCAGTTTCCAAGATCTTTATCGAATACTCTTCATAAGTAAGATCTTCCTTGACAGCAAGTTCTTCCAAAGGAATTTGCTCTTCTGGTACCCTCAAACACTTTTTCAATTAGGAAACATGGAACACGTCGTGCACACCTGACAAACTCTCAGGCAGTTCCAACTGATAAGCTACTTCTCCACGTCTCTTTAGGATCTTAAAAGGTCCTATATACCTTGGTGCTAACTTTCCCTTCATATTGAATCTTTTCATACTTCTCATTGGTGACACCTTCAAGTACACATAATCACCAACTTCGAAAGTCAGCTCTCTTCTGCGAGTATCAGCCTAACTCTTAGATTCAATGCTCACATAAATTGCTTAAATAAATCAATTTGGCTATTTTTTAGAAAATGCAAAATTAGGGTGTTACAGATACTAGAGTAGTAGTCAATAGAGTAGATGTGGTGTCTAGGCTAGAGGCTACCTTCATTTGCCTCATACCCTACGGTCGAGAGGTAGGCGGTAGGTGGTGATAGCCCTGTTCGTTCCTCATAACCCCCCATGTCCGGGTACGGTGTAGAGCCATAGGCCGGCAACGCTTGGTAGACCAAGTGTTATCCGGTGCCCGAAGCAAGTCTCTAGTAGCAAATCTATCTTGACTTAGGATCTCTAGCCCTAGAAAACCTTACTACCCGAGCTATCCTTCTTCTTGTTATCTTAGGTGAGCTAGTTAAGAGACTTCTACACTACCATTCCCTATGGAAATACGATACCCTGAATACTTTCAGGTGAAATGCTACAACGATAATTCTGTGCGCTTGCGGATTCTTTCACTTACGCTAAGAAATACCAACTATTGTCCGGAGCGTCGATTCTATGCGCCGGGGCATCAAAACCTGCGATCACTGGACCAGCACGGGCCGGTTCATGATCATGCGTCGGAATATACTGTGTGGCTGCATTTCCTCCAAAGAGGCATAGCTGTCCCATGTGGTCAGCTATGAAGTCTAAATCCCCAAAGTGCAATGCTTGACTGGGGAGAAGACTACCAGTGGGTGCTGGCCTATCGATGTCGGTGAACTCAAGGCTTCCAAAGCGGATGTAGCCACCTGTGGCCGCGCCAAGAGCAAGACCGACGTGGGTGTAAGGAGCCCTCGCTTCCTCCTTAACAAACGGAGTGCGCGACTGTCCCCTACCTGGCGTGCCGACTGTCGATGTTTTGTAAACCGGCTAGTAATCTTATACATATGTCGTGCTGCTCCAGGAAGACAATGGTAGCATCCAAAAGACATGATGAGTTATACTAGTTCGGGCTAGAGCCCTACGCCCAGTCTCAGAGATGATTGAGTTTGTGTTCCTTGCTTGAATGCTCTAAAGTTCTTACAATGGGGGTGTAAGAATGGTGGTAGAGGTAGGAGATGGAGCTAGAGCCTATGGATGAACTCCCCGAATGAAAGCTTTAGGAGTCCGAAGATGGATTTATCGAGGGTGCCCTGGCCGACTTTATATAGAGTTCGGGGCCAGGGCTCATACAGAGGGGGTCCTAACTAACTTGGCTTGCAAGTAATGCCATCTTGAGTCGCATGTTCGGGTGTGACTGTCGTCATGGTCTTGTGCCCATGTCGCGACATGGTGTGGCATAGCCTACAACGCCGATCATGGTGACGCTGTTGGCATGGCGGTAGTTCGCCAGCCATCCTATGCAACGTGGTCTTTGTCATCGCCTTTTGGTCTTCTGGGGGCGCCGTACAGGAGTTGGCAGCCGCCCCCATGCTGTCGATCGCCTTGCTGCTTATGGAGATTGTGGCCATGATCCCTTGCGTTGGGGTCATGGCCTTCGCTTGCTTGGGCGGCCTTTAAGTCAAGGCCTTTATCGTGGTTCCTATCCCATAGTGGGTGGAATCGTACCTATATTTCGTCGAGCCGTACGTGGACGGTGAGTCGTCATACCGGCTGTTACCGCTTGGGCTGTGTTGTCTTTTCCCTGCGGCGTGGTAGAGATGGCGTCTGATCAGACCGAGGTGACCGCTGTCCCCTCGGTCCTTGTGAGGTTAGTGCGGCATGCCTGCTCGTGTCAAGGTTGGCAGTCTTGGTGGGACTTGGTCCCTTCTTGTCTCTCCTAGAGGTTGTGGCGGAGAGATCACAGAGCTGTTGCCTCGGTGCGTGGCTAAGGCAGGGGGAGAGGTCGTGGCAGGCCTTGGTGTCATCACTCGGCTTGTCTTTCGCAGTATAATTGGGCCTCGGTTGTTTGGGCTTATACTACTGGCGTATTTGGCCTGTCAACTAATCAATGCCTTGAGTTATCCGGGGTATCATGACCCTGACAAAAAGGTTTCAATGCATTATTAGCAATAATAAAATTAAATAATTGGTCACTCGTTATGGAGAGAAAACTTTTAAATTGGTTTATGATACCTTGTTTTGTTTGCGGATACGAATACCGTCTGATATTGTCGAATACAGATCTTGAATCAGATAGAGAAAAACACTTGAAAATGAATTCGAATATATCCATTTAGTATCCATATTAAAAACGGATACGGATATACATATTACAAGTTTTAGCGAAGATAATTGGAATATCTATTTCTATTTTCCATCCCTAATGTCGGAGCTAGCGGCTCCCAACTGATGCAGTGCACAGACTACTCCTAGCTAGCTAGGGTAGGCACCGCTGCAAGGGCTAGCAAGCTAATAGGCCTGTGTTAATTATGATCCATTTTCACGGGTGGAGAGAGAGAGAGTAGTACATCCACCAGTGAATAGCTTGAAGGCAGGCAAGCTCCGCCCCTCCGGCACCAAGAACAGAGCTCCCTTCGTCTATTACTACGCGTCTTGTCGGCCATCTGCTGGCCGATATCATCCAGCCGGCCTCTGGATGGCCAATGGGACCACCGGTAATTTTTTTTAGAATAGTAGTTTCCCCAGCTTTATTATCTTGAGCGGCCTCAGTGCCAGCCCTAAGGGTGGGGCAGGAGGTGCGACGGCCGAGGGCCCTCGCAGGATGGGGGTCCAAGCCCAAGTATATAATATTCCATACCCTTTAGCTATAGTCCATTAGGATTTAGGATTAATGAGCAAAAGTAGTCGTCGACCTCTTTCTTTCTAGGAGGCAAGGAGCCGAGCCGCCAACACCCGCACACGCGAACATAGCGATCGCGAGTCGCGACTTCCGAACTTCTGGCGAGACGGCGAGACGTGAGACTGCGAGAGACGCAGCGCCGATCACCAGTTCACCACACGATCATCAGTTCACCACGCGATCATCAGCGTAGATCACCGAGACACCGACGCCCGAGTTCCAGTCTTCCAGAAGCCAGACGACGGCGGTGACCAGGCAGCTGAGGCAGGGCTCGACGAAGACGACGACATCTGATCTTGGTTATTGCCTTCTGCCCTTTTTGTGATTTGTGAATCTTGGTTCTGAATAAGTTTATGTTCAAATTGTCTACGCCCTAGGTTTTTTTCGTTGTTCAATTTTTGTCTAGTACTTTATACTCGTATAGTCATATTTTTCTTGTAATTTAGGTCAGGTGTTAGAATTTTAGAATGTTACCTAAAAAATATTTGTCGAGTGGGGCCATCGCGACGTGTTCGCTAGAGGGTCCTCAAAATCCTAGGACCGGCACTGAGCGGCCTACATCGTTCCAGTTCCAAGTATAATGCGCAACAAAACGCATAAACTGCTGTAAGGCCAAAAGAGCAACAAAAACCAGATACCAGGCATCCCCTAAGCCCTATTACATGGCAAACTGATCGCATTTCCAGAATCCTCCGAAAGTTGAGCACTTGATTGTACCGACTCGGATATATCCATCCTCCACTTGATCAGCGGCGCCGATTTTGCTTCTGTCTCCACCAACTGAATGACCATCTCCACCTTCTCCTGGACGTCCATCTTGAACATTGGTAACCAACCTCTTAGCATCCGTCCAATCATTACGAAAACTCTCTTCATTCCACTCCATGGCACTCCCTAAAAGCATAACAGATTGCGTAATTTCCATAAAACCCACAGAATAGCAGATGACACAATGTTACAGATCATATATCTCTTATTAGCAATCCATAAGGAAGCTATAGACTCAAAGTCATCTGCCATCCTCCTATCCAACTAGACAGAAAAAGCCGCCCAAACATGCTTAGCAACACAACACTGAAAAAACAGGTGTGAAATCGACTCACCTTCATTACAGAATAGGCAAGAAGGGTCACTAACCTCCCTTCTCCTTGCCAGACTATCCCTAGTTAACAATCTGTTATGCGAAAGAAGCCATAGAAAAAATTGGACCCTTGGCGGGATATTCAACTTCCACATAGCATGAACAAAAATAGGTGTAACTCCTCTATGATTTATAATAGCATATAGAGATTGAACAGAAAATTGACCATTAGAGTTAAAACTCCACATGATACTGTCGTCTTCCTCAGTAAGCACAATGCTATCTCCAATGGCACTTAATTCTTCCCACATAAGCATAAGACGCTCAGAAACATTTCGTCTGAAAGCAGTTGTAATTCCTCACCATTCCAAATATCACGGATCGTCTTCCCCTGCTGTTCATTAATAACATAAAGAGGCCAGAAAAGAATAGCTAGACTAGTATTTCCCAGCCATTGATCCTCCCAGAACTGTATTTTCCTCCCATTACCAACTATCCATCTAATACCCATAAGGGCAACTTGCATAGCCCAGGCCCCGTTCGGCTTGCTGAATCTTCGTTGAAACTGGCTGAAAAACATTGTTCTGGCTGAATTATTGTGAGAGAAAAATACTGTTCCGGCTAAAAAAAACAAGCCGAACAAGCCGAATATGGGGTAAACCTAACGGGGCCACCCTTCCAAAAGGGTGACACCCCCACATCAGGACAACAGAATATATTTGGTTTGTTAGTTTTATACTTAAAGTCAACCAATTTGGTCCAAATGGAATTTGAGTTTAAATGGTATCTAAAGATCCATGAACTTAACAGAGCCATATTTAAACTTCTTAGGTCCAGAATACCTAAACCCCCCATATCTTTCTTTTAAGAAACGAGTTGCCAATTGACAAGATGATATTTATGCTTATCCTTAGTATTATTCCAAAGAAAGTGGCCCATATGAGAATTGATCAAATCAATAGCCCATCTAGGAAATTTGATGATAGAGAGAAGATAGATAGGTATGCTAGCCAGACATGACTTAAGTAGGGTCAATCTACCTGCATAGGACAGAAGTCTCCCCTTCCAGCCTGCAATCCTCTTGATAATATTATCAATAATAGGCTGCAAGTCCTCTCTTCTTAGTTTACTAAAGTGCAAAGGCACTCCCAAGTATTTAATAGGGAAGTTACTTTTCTTGCAACAGAAAATTCTAGCAAACTCATTAGCCCTATCCTCTTCTATCCCAACTACCAAAAGATCAATCTTATCGTAATTGATTTTCATACCAGATAACTGTTCATAACAAACTAATAACCATTTCAAGTTTTTCGCTTTGTCCAAATCATTTTTCAGGAAAAGTAGAGGATCATCTGCATACTGCAGGCTAATAATACCCTCAGGTACAACATGAGGCAAAAGACCAGAAATAAGATTAGCCCTAGCTGCTCTCATGAGCATCCTAGTGAATACATCAGCTACCAGGTTAAAAAGAAGGGGGACAGGGGATCCCCTTGCCTCAGCCCTTTCCCTGGTTTGAAAAAAGTGCTATTTTCATCATTGATCCTAATACAGATAGAACCGCCTTTCACAACCTTATCTATCCAACTTCTCCACTTAGCACCAAAACCCCTTGATTCTAACATATCTCCCAAAAAATTCCAGCTAACCCTGTCATAAGCCTTCTCATAATCTAATTTTAGAATAACACCTGACTCTTTCTTTTTGTGGACGTCATGAATTATTTCATGAACAACCACTACACTTTCGAGAATAAACCTTCCTTTGATAAAAGCAGTCTGATTGTAAGCAATCAGCCTGTTTGCCACACTAACAAGCCTATTATTCAACAACTTTCCAAAAATCTTAAAACTACAATTAATGAGACTAATAGGTCTATATTTCTTAAGGGTTTTAGCATCAGGTTCCTTAGGTAAAAGAGTGATCATGTCAAAGTTCAACCTTTCTAAGTTTAATTGATTTTGCTCAAAGCAATTGACTAAGCATATCAAGTTCTTCTTGATAATTTCCTAGAAAACTTGATAGAATAAGAAAGAAAAACCATCGGGACCTGGAGCGCCTTCAGCATAGGAACCGAAAACTGCTTCTTTCACCTCCTCCTCAGAGAACGAAGCTTCAAGAAACTCATTTTCCTCTGTATTCACCTTTTCTTCCTCCTCCCAGAAAGCACTCCCCAACTTCACACCACTTTCTTCCTCTTCTCCAAACAGATTCTTATATAAAGAGACTGCATGCTTAAACATGGAATCATTATCCTCAATCCACCCCTCCGGGCTCTCAAGACCCGACATCTTTTCTTCCTATTCCTCTTATTTGCCACAACTTGAAAATAAGTTGTATTCCTATCTCCCTCCAATATTTTCCTATCCCTAGATCTCTGTCGTACTTTGATCTCTTCTAACTTCCACAAGGCTTCTAAATCACTAGTAATAGTCTCCATTCTCCTCTTCTCTTGTTTGCTCAAGCTATTATTTTCTTGTTTAATGTCCAAATAATCAAACTCCTTAAGGAGTTGCAGCTTAAGCTTTTTCATCTCTGCATTCCTATTCCAAGACCACCCCTGTCGATGAAATATGGTCGGCAGTCTACCTAGGGGTATGCCCAAGGTAGTAGATTGTCGGCAGACAGATGCGCAAGCCACAAACAAGACGGTGACGCAAGACAGACACAAGATTTTATTCAGGTTCGGCCGCCAAGAAGGCGTAATACCTACGTCCTGCGTCTGATTTTATTGTTGTATGTCAATGAGAGATGTTTTTTAGAGGGGTCCCCTGCCCACCTTATATAGTTCGGAGGGCAGGGTTATAGATCTAGAAACTAATCCTAGCCAGTTACAATTGCCATAGGTGGCCGGATAAGGACTCCTATTCTAACCGATCATGATCTTGCTTGATCTCCAAATCTGCCTTGACTCCTTGCGTGGGACTCCGAACAGGTTGGCCAGGCCGTGCGTCGTCGTCGTCTTCCAGTGGACCGGACCCCCTGATCCGGGCCGGCCCAAGCCTAGCCGTAGGGGTATAGGGGTTAATACCCCCACAGCTAGTCCCCGAGCACCATGTATTATGTTGCGACACGTCGTTGGATCTCCTTCGACTAATGCGATCCGTCTTCATATCATCTTCAACTGATTGAAACATTGACCAATCAAATGCGCCAGCATTCTGATCAGAACTGAGAGCAGTAGACCACAATTATAACCAAAGATTCCGGTTGTTCGAAGAATGCATGGTGCTCTTAAAGAAAAAATAAAAAGATTTCTTTCCTTATCAAGTGTGCCCACTTGTATTTCTGATAAGAAATGTAAGTGACCCTTGGACAATAGGAATCTTGGCAATTAGTCAAAGCATAGGGGTCGATAAAATAAACACATTCACCGCAAGGTGAAGTGTGCCCACTTAGTCCCTAAGCCTGGTAGTAGGTGACGTAGGCACGTGGTGCCAGGGTCTAAAAAGAATTTCCACTGAAGTTAAGAATCCAGTCTTCGTACAATCAACATGAGATGCACCGGCAGGAGCATCGTACCGATGTAGTCCCCGAGCTTGCTGGAAGGAGAAGTATAAGCCTTGTAGCAAGGTCCAAATAAATGCCTCTCGACTTTATGCGAGTACACATCACATGTAGCCGAGGAGAGCAATCGCCGAGCAATCTTCGGAATAGTCCCCAAGCATGGTAGTGGTCGGAGCAGTCCCTGAGCACGATAGTGGTCTGGGTAGTCCCCGAGCATAGTAGTGGTCTAGGCAGTCCCTGAGTATGGTAGTGGTCCGGGCAATCCCTGAGCATCTTAGTGGTCTGGGCAGTCCCCGAGCACATTAGTGGTCCGGATAGTCCCCGAGCACGGTAGTGGTCCAGGCAGTCCCCGAGCACGGTAGTGGTCTAGACTATCCCTGAGCACGAGACATGCTGCGAAGAAACGAATGCTGCTTGTACTATTTGTTGGTGTATTTATTTATCTTCTGACTCTGTCAAGTCCAATCCGACACGTCTGGTCAAAAAAGCAGACGGGTATAGCATGTCATACTGCCTTCTTGTCCTTTCAAACAAACAGTCGCTTGGCACATGTAAGGAGGTGCATCAGTGTGGGCCCTCTCACACTAGCAACAAAGAGGCGCATACACTGATAATGAAGGAGCACATATATTGGCATAGATCTCGAGATTGTGAAAACAACCGTCTACGGCATGTGCGCACGTCCCCCAAGAATCTCAGGCAGACAAAACAGCGGAACTCTTGGTTATTTATAATATAGAACTGGTAAGTTACTTTTTACCGATCCCCATTACCATTCGCCGCCGTAGCCATCTTCTTCCTCTTGCCAACCCTATACCTCCGAGATCATCACCAATCACCCCTCCACCGTATCCACCTCCTTAGCAAGGGCAGATTCATGGTGAAGAGTGACGCCCAGAAGAAAGCCAGAGTCATGGCGAAGGAGTGGTGGAAGTCAAGAAGCAATGAGCAGACCATCAAAGACCTCATCATCATGGGAGTACTCCACAACAAGGCACTTGTAGGATGGTGCGCGCCGGAAGGAGAAGGGTACCTCGATCCACAACCAGGTGAGATTGTAGTTTTTGAAGATTTCTTCAAGCGGGGTTTTGGCGTTCTAGTGCACCCTTTCCTTCAGGGGCTCTATTTGTATTATGAGATTGGGATTTGCAATCTGTATCCCAACTTGATTCTTCTTGTCTCCACCTTCATTCATCTTTGCGAAGCATATGGTGGCTTCCAGCCCCATTTTGACTTCTTTCGTCATCTTTTCTGTCTGCGGAAGAAAGGGAGCGGTGGCTCAAAGATAGCCGGGGGTGTGTACCTCAATCTGCATGACGGGATGAAGGCCTAGTACTTGCACTGCCCTTGGAACACATCGCTGGACGACTGGTACAAGAAGTGGTTCTACATCCGCGAAGAGCCGAACATGATCACACTGTGCGACATGGGGTCCATTCCGGAGAAGAAGAACAGCTGGTTGGAGAAGCCTGAGCACTTGGAACAGATCTTAGAACTTCTTGGGATGATCCCGTAGAAGAAATTGGATGGTCCAAGCGTGGTCAGGAACTTCATCAGCCAAAGGATCTAGCCCTGCTAGAGGAGGGTACATCCTGGCTATGAGTACCAAGGTAGCGTAGACCCAACAAGGACTAGGCAAGAGGCGCTTGACAAGATAGAAGTCAAAGCCAGGATTGGAGAGCTATTCAACTTAGCTGATCCAAATTATGTCAGGTTGAGCGACATCGAGCACGCTTTCAAGCTGGCCCAACCTCCCCTAAAGGTAAATTATGCTACCTTGTACCCATAGTGTTATGTTGTAGCAGAAACTTAGTGTGTTATCGCCTTTATGTTTCCCAGATTAATGGCCGTGATAGAGCAGCAGTGTTCGTGTCTCCATCCCCTGGTGTGGATTGGCCACAAGTTACCGGCCCAACCGCCCAGACCAGCGCCGGGATCGAAGACGTCGACTGGGCCGTACTCAGAGTTGGGGAGGAGGCAACGACCAGAGCTGCTGGTAAGCGGTCGATGGCCAGCAAGCGTCGTCAGGCCATCTTTACATTGTCAGATGATGAAACAGAGGATGCTGACATCTTTCGACTCGTCCCTCGAAAGAGGAGGAGGCAACTGGAGTCGATGGAGCAGGGTGGCTCCTCCGTGCTAGTGGGACTCGCATCGCCGACCACTGTAGTGCAGAGGGCAAGTGGCAAAGGGGTCGAGCATCAAGCCTCGGCGTCGGTACTGGTCGTAGAAAGAGACCTGGTGGCACCCGTAGAGCACGTGGAGCAAGCACGGCCGAAGAGACGCGCCTTCACCACATCATTTCGTGCTTCCAAGCTGTAAGTATTTGTAACCTTGATATGAGCTTACAATTTATATTGAATACTGTTGTCTTCTGAACTTATCTCTAATATATTAGGTCAGCGTCCACCAAAAATCCCAACCAACTAGCCAGGAGCGGCGTGGCTCCGCCAGCAATGGTGGAGAAAACTGCCAGCAGCCGGCTACGGAGGAACCTATAGCAGAAAGTCCACCAGAGCCTTAGCAGACGAGCGGCCAGACGACAGTCCCCGAGCAGTTGGTCGAGGGGAGAGCCGAGCCAAGTATAGGTGCTCCGAGCACTAACCCTGTTGAGGGCGATACTTCGGCGCTAAGGGTATCAGACCAAACCGAGGAGCAGCAGTCGAAGGTGGCACAGAGTAGGTTTGCCGATGCTACGGCCCGTGGGAAAGCCATAGTGATCGCAGAGGCTGCAAACTCCGGACCAGCGCCACTACCTGAACAAGAGGCCAAAGAGGACGAAGTAGAAGAGGTCCTGGGCCATCCCCAGGACAAGCGACAACATGTATATGTGTCGTGCTGGTGGAATGACCAATGGGTTATGCATGAGGAAATCCCAGAGGTTGAAGAGACCATGAAAGTTGAACGAGCAGCAAAACATCTGGTGACGAAAGTCTAGGTATGTTTTGCTTGACCACTTGATCCTGCTATCCAGTCAAACTGTCTGACTTAGCTTTTTTACCTACAGGACTTGATAAAGACCGCAAGGTACCGAAAGAAGTGCTTCAACCAGATTGAGGGGATCACATCAAGCAATAGAGAACTGGTGGCCGAGGTGGAATGCTTGTGCCACCAACTTGAAGCCGCTGACTAGGAGAGGATGGAGCAAGAGGTACAGAACCAAAACCTGGTCGTCCAGCTCAGTAACAAAGAGCAGGAAAAAACAAGTAAGTTGTCACTTTATCACAACAAGTGCATGACACATGTTGTTGCATTGTTGGTAGTAACAGCTGTAGTGCAGGCTTAGAAGCTGAAGTAGTCCATCTCCAAGAGGAGAATAGCCGTGTGGCCGTATAGTGTGATCGCCTGAAGGAGGACAACAAGAAACTAGCGCACGACCAGTCGCAACTCTGGGACCGCACAACCAAGATGAAGGAGGAACTAAAAAGTAAGTGTTCCAGACTACCTTGCTCACTCTATTGCCCGCCTTATCTTGTCGTGGCGTGACATTTTAATGTCTTATGCTGTTTGCAGTTTTAAAAGTCAATGCCAAGAAGCATCTGGAAAACGTGATGAAAGATCATGACGCCTAGAAGGCACGATGCCTAGAGATCACCGAGGATCGAGACACATGGAAGAACCGGTGCCAGGAAGTGGCAACTGTCATTTTGCCTGTCCTCAACCTTATCGACCCAGCGCTTACAGAGGAAGTGCCAAGGACACCGCAGCTCGGACTGGTCGAGAGATGCCGAAAGGCATGGGGATGGTTCCAAGAGTTCGTGAAGGAGGCGGGTGAGTACATAGGCGCACATGTGCTAAGCATGGTGCGTGCCCACTACCCCCTGATCGATCTTAAGTGCCTAGAGGCTGGGTACCCGAAGGAGGTAGATCCAAATAAGGCTGAGGAGCTTTGGATGACCCAGCTGGACCTGTCTTCAAAAATAATTAGCAACATTAACCTGTGTGGAGGTGGGACAGCACCTGTACAGGGTATGCCATCAACAAGTCAGCTAGAAACACCATTAGTTGTGAGCCAACCGATGAAGCCTATGGTCTCGACTAGCCAGGCATTGGCGGGGCCATCCTCTTTAGCTCGACCAGTACAAGAGTCCTCGAGACTCGAGCAGGATGTCGGAAGCAGCGAGCAGCAGGTGCCGCGTGCCCCGACCAGCCAACAGGATAGGCTAGAGCTGTAGAAGAAGGACGTAGTTGTGTTATTGTAAACTTGGACCTCTTTAGGCAAGCTTGTAATAACATTACTGTATGTCATCATAAACTTGTTTGTTTTGTATAAAACGTATTTAAGCTTGAAACTCGTGTTGGTGTAACTAAGTGAGAACATATTAGCGTCCTGTTTAGTTGTACCAGTTTACTCGACACGTCATCCTAAAAAGTTTGTATGGCCCTGATTTGCCATGTGGTCGGAGTGTGAGGTGCATGACCTGTGCACACGTAGATGCGGACAAATCAAACCAGGGGGAACCTACCAATCACCTATAGCGTAGAGAGCGGATCCCATGCACGCATTGGGAGGAACCGGAGACAGGGCCTGCTCCGAAAACCCAGGAAGGAATGGTGGTCGGCTTTGACTGGCTAAGCTAGAATAACCGTAAAATTCGAAGTGACACATCATAGTGATCGGAGAAATCATAATAGCTTTATTAAGTTAAATCGAAAGTACAAGAGGAGTACATATCTCAGTAGTTAAGCATATAAACACCTAAGCTTGTCGATGTGCCATGAATTGGGTACGTCCGTACCGTCCAGGTGAGCTAACATATAAGACGTTGGTCGTGTGACTTCCTTGATCATGAAGGGCCCTTCCCATGGAGTTGCGAGTTTATGGACATCAGCCTAATTCGTCTTCCACTTCAGGACCAAGTCCCTGACCATGAAGAACCGCTCTTTAACGTTCTTGTTGTAGTACCTGCACAAAACAACAAGGTATTTGGCTGTACGTACGCAAGAATCGAGCCGCTTCTCTTCTGCACTATTCACTTCTAGCTCCCGCACTTCATTGACCTTGCCTTCGTCGAAGTTCTCGACCCATGCTGATCTGAAAGCTATATCTGCTAGGAGGACTACCTCAGCGTCGTAAACCATAAAGTATGGTGAGACACCGGTGTTACGACTAGGCTAGGTTCTGAGGCCCTAGACCATGGCTGGTAACTCTTTGAGCCATCTTCCGGGAGCTTTGTCATTTTCTCTATACATCCTCTTCTTCAATGCATCCAAAATCATACCGTTTGCCCGCTCGACCTGTCCATTAGCTCTAGGGTGCGCCACCGAGACGTATTTTACTATTATGCTCCTTTCATCGCAGAAGTCCCAAAAAGCATTCCTAGTGAACTGAGTACCCAGATCAGTGATGATGCTGTTGGGTATGCCAAAGCGGTGGATGATCTAGTCGAGGAACGTGATAGCCTTTTCTGAGGATGCCTGTACCAGAGGCATGCACTCTATCCACTTAGAAAATTTGTCGATCAACACAAAGACACATGTAAATTTCCCAGGAGCTGGTTTGAAGGGCCCGATCATATCCAGTCCCCAGCATGCGAAAGGCCAAGAGGCTGGTATTGTCTGGATCTCATGTGCTGGTACGTGGATTCTCTTGGTGAAGAACTGACAACCCTCACAGTGCTGGACTAGCTTCTCTGCATCAGCTATCGCTGACGGCCAATAGAACCCTACTCGGAAAGCCTTGCCGACCAGTGTTCTCGAGGCCGCGTGGTTGCCGTAGGAGCCAGAGTGGATTTGGTCCAGGAGATGTTCACCATCCTCCTGGGTTATACACTTCATCAAGATTTCCTCCTTTGCGTTCTTGCACCATAACTTGCCATCGACGAGCAGATACAGCTTACTGCGATGCATCAGGCGCTCGTTTTCTGTCCGATTAGTGTAACCGCTGCCATCTGTTAGGTACTTGATGAAAGGTACTCTCTAGTCGGGCTCATGAGTAGTCGAAGGTGGCTCAGTGGTGCTCGACGCTAGAACCGTAGCCACCAATTGCTTGTCTAGAGGCTTGTCGTCCGTGGGATCTTCCTCCTCGATGGAAGGCGTGAGCAGGTCTTGGATGAATACGCCATGTGGGACTTTGGCTCGGGATGATCCTAACTTTGACAGCACATCGGCTGCTTGATTTTTGTCCCGAACCACGTGTGTGTACTCGATGCCATAAAACCTGCCTTCCAGCTTTCTGATCGATTTGCAGTATGTATCCATCCTTTCGCTGGTCGTGTCCCAGTCCTTGTTGAGTTAGTTGATGACCAGAGCCAAGTCTCCATAGACATAGAGACGTTTAACACCGAGCTCGACCGCAATGCGCAAACCATGTCGGCATGCTTCGTATTCGGCGGCATTATTAGATGCTAGGAAATAAATCCTGAGAACGTATCAGAGCTGCTCCTTGGATGGTGACATGAAAAGGACTCCTGCTCCTACGCCATCGATGTTGAGAGAGCCATCGAAGTACATCTTCCAATACTCATCGGGCCCCTGAGAGGCAGGCGTGCTTAAGTCTGTCCACTCGACGATAAAATCGACGAGTGCCTGAGACTTGATTGTAGTACGGCTTGCGAATTCCAAGGAGAAGGGGCATAGTTCCATTGCCCATTTGATGATGTGCCCATTCGCATCCTTGTTGTTAATGATGTCTCGTAGAGGGTACTCAGTCATGACCACCACACGATATCCGTTGAAGTAATGTTTCAACTTTCGGGATGTTATTAGTATGGCATAGATCAATTTCTAAATCTGTGGGTACCTGGTCTTGGATTCATTGAGCACCTCACTGATGAAATAGATTGGTCGCTGTACCTTGTAGATGTGGCCGGGCTCATCGTGCTCGACCACCATGGCAGTGGAGACCACTCGATTAGTCGCCGCAATGTAAAGCAGGAGTGTTTCATCTTCTCTGGGAGCAGTGAGGACCGAAGGTGACGTAAGGTATTGTTTCAGCTATGTGAAGGCAACGTCTGCTTCCTCCGACCGCTCAAACTTCTTGGATGCTTTGAGCAGTTTAAAGAACGGTAGTCCCTTTTCGCCTAATCTTGATATGAAATGGCTGAGAGCGGCCATGCATCCGGTAAGCTTCTAAACATCCTTCACCTTTTTGGGTGGCTTCATGTCTAAGATAGCTTTGACTTTCTTGAGCCCGAACGACATGGTCGTGTAGTAGTAGGCGCCAAAAGGTGTGATAAAAGATGTCTTGATCTGGTCGTCCTTTTTGAGAGTGATCTGGTGATAACTAGAGTAGCAATCGAGAAAGGAAAGCAGCTCTCAACCGGCGGTAGAATCTACGACCTCGTCTATATGAGGTAAGCCGAAGGGGTCCTTAGGGCAGTGTTTGTTGAGATCAGTGTAATCAACACACATTCTCCATTCATTATTCTTTTTGCATACAAGAACCGGGTTAGCTAACCACTCCGGATGATACACTTCTCTGATAAATCCAGCTGCCAAAAGCCGTGTAACTTCTACCCTAATCGCCTCCTTTTTGTCATGAGCGAACCATCGTAGCTTTTGCTTGATAGGTTTGGCATTGCCGTTGACATTCAAGGAGTGCTCGATCAAGTTCCGAGGTACATCGGACATGTCAGCAGGTTTCCATGCAAACACATCCACGTTGCTCCTCAAGAACCTGACGAGCGCGTCTTCCTATTTAGGATCCAGGTTGGCCCCGATAAGGGCTGTTTTGCTGGGATCACCATCGACCAGCTGGATCACCTTGTGCTCCTTGGACTTGATGTTCTTTCGTGGAGCCTCAAGCTCTGGGATCTCCAGGTGGTCGGCCGAGGTCTTCTTGGCATCGAGCATGGTCTCGGCCATGCAAATAGAGAGGTCGTGAGCCTCTGTTATTTTAAAGCTGTCGTCTTCGCAGGTATAAGCTGTTGTCGACGAAATATGGTCGGCAGTCCACCTAGGGGTATGCCCAAGGTAGTAGATTATTTGCAGACAGATGCGCAAGCCCCAAACAAGACGGTGACGCAAGACAGACACGAGGTTTTATCCAGGTTCGGCCACCAAGAAGGCGTAATACCTACGTCCTACGTCTGATTTGTATTGCTGTATGTCAATGAGAGATGTTTTTAGAGGGGTCCCCTGCCCGCCTTATATAGTCCGGGGGGCAGGGTTACAGATCTGGAAACTAATCCTAGTCAATTACAATTGCCATATGTGGCCGGATAAGGATTCCTATTCTAACCGACCAGGATCCTGCTTGGTCGCCAAATCCGTCTTGATTCCTTGTGCGGGACTCCGATCAGGTTAACTGGGCCACACGTCGTCTTTTGGATGGACCGAACCCATCAATCCGGGCCAGCCCAAGCTTAGCCGTAAGGGTATAGGGGTTAATACCCCCACAGCTAGTCCCCGAGCATCATGTATTATGCTGCGACATGCCATTTTAACCTTCTCCGACAAGTGAGGCTTGAATCCTTGACGCCTCCAACCACCGTCATCACCGGAGAAGTAGGTTGTCCAAAGAATGTATGGTGCTCTTAAGAAAAAAGAAAAAGATTTCTGTCCTGAGAAGTGTGCCCACTTGTATTTCTGAAAAGAAATGTAAGTGGTCTTGAAGCATCAGAAGCGTAGGGGTCGAAAAACAAATACATTCACCGCAAGGTGAAGTGTGCCCACTTAGTCCCCGAGCCTGGTAGTAGGTGACGTAGGCACGTGGTGCCAGGGTCTAAAAAGAATTCATAGTTTAGTTGAAAACCGAATTGCCGTACAGGCAAAACGTGATGCACCGGCAGGTGCATCGTACCGACGTAGTTCCCAAGCTTGCTGGAAGGTGAAGTATGAGCCTTGAAGCAAGGTCTAAAGAAATGTCTCTTAACTATATGTGAGTACAAATCACATGTAGCCAAGGAGAACCATTATTCAAGCAGTGGTCGGGGCAGTCCCCGAGCATATTAATAATTCTTACAATCATTCAAAGCACAGGGGTCGATTTAAACAAACACATTCACCGCAAGGTGAAGTGTGCCCACTTAGTCCCCAAGCCTGGTAGTAGGTGACGCAAGCACGTGGTGCTAGGGTCTAGAAAGAAATTCCGCTGAAGTTAAGAATCCAATTGCCGTACAGGCAAAACAAGATACACCGGCAGGTGCATCGTACCGACATAGTCCCTGAGCTTGCTGGAAGGCGAAGTATGAGCCTTGTAGCAAGGTCCAAATAAATGTCTCTCAACTGTATGTGAGTACAAATCACATGTAGCCGAGGAGAGCAAAACTCCAAGAAGTGGTCGGTAGAGTCCCCGAGCACAGTGGTAGTCATAGCAGTTCCTTAGTATGGTAATAGTCGGAGCAGTCCCCGAGCACGGCCGTGGTCGGAGCAGTCACCGTGGTCGGAGTTGTCCCCAAGCGCGAGAGTGGTCTGGGCAGTCCCCGAGCACAAAAGTGGTCTGGGCAATGCCCGAGCACAGTAGTGGTCTGGGCAGTTCCCGAGCACAGTAGTGGTCAGGGCAAATCCACGATCACGTGCGCTGCTTGTACTATTATTTGGTGTATTTATTTTTCTCTATTCTCTGCCAAGTCTAGTCTGACACGTCTGGTCAAAAAAGTAAATAGGTATAGTACGTCATTCTGTCTTCTTCTTTTTTTGGCAAACAGTCGATTGACACCTGTATTGAGGTGTGTCAGTGTGGGCCCTCTTACACCATCAATGAAGAGGCGCGTACACTGTTAATGAAGGAGCGCGTTTATTGTTAACGAAGGAGCGCGTTTATTGGTGCAGATTTCGAGGTTGTGTGAACAACCGTCTGCGGCGCGTGCGCACGACTCCCAATATTCTCGGGCGAACGAAACGATGGTGCTCTTTGTTTTATATAATGTAGATCTGGTAAGTTACTCACACCGTTCGCCATTGTCATCTGCCGCCGCAACCTTCTTCTTCCTCCTACCGAACCCTATTCCTCCAAAAATCATCGCCAATCCCCTCGGCCTCCCGCATCCACCCTCTTAAGCGGAACGAACTAATGGCGAAGAGAGACACCTAGAAGAAAGGTGGGGTCATGGTGAAGGAATGGTGGAAGTCACGGAGCAATGAGCAGACCATCGAGGACCTCGTCGCCATGGGAGTGCTCCACAACAAGGCACTCGCAGGATGGCGCGCACCGGAAGGAGAAAGCTTCCCCGATCCACAACCAGGTGAGATTGTGGTTTTCGAAGACTTCTTCAAACGGGGTTTTGGGATTCCAGTGCACCCTTTCCTTCAGGGTCTCTACCTGTACTATGAGATTGGGATTTGCAATCTGCATCCCAACTTGATTCTTCTTGTCTCCACCTTCATCCATCTCTGCGAAGCTTATGGTGGCTTCCAGCCCCATTTTGACCTCTTTCGCCACTTGTTCTGTCTTCGGAAGAAAGGGAGCGGTGGCTCGAAGATCGCCGGAGGCGTCTACCTGAACCTGCGTGATGGCATGAAGGCTCAATACTTGCACTGCCCCTGGAACACCTCATTGGACGAGTGGTACAAGAAGTGGTTCTACATCCGTGAAGAGCCGAACACCATCACTCTGTGCGACATGGGGCTGATTCCAGAGAAGAAGAATAGCTGGTCGGAGAAACCCGAGAACTTGGAGCAGATCACCGAACTGCTCGGGATGATCCCGTGGGGAAGGCTTGATGGCCCGAGCGTGGTCGGCAACTTCATCAGCCGAAGAATTTAGCCCTGCTAGAAAAGGATTCATCCTGGCTTCAAGTACCAAGGAGGCGCTGATCCGACTAGGACCAGGAAGGAGCCGCTCGACAAGATGGAAATCAAGGCCAGGATTGGAGAGCTGTTCAACCTGGCCGATCCCAATTATATCATGCTAAACGCCATCGAGCACGCCTTTAAGCTGGCTCAACCTCCCCCAAAGGTAAATGACACCTCCTTTTAACTGTAGAGTCATGTTGTAGCAAGAAAATAACTGTTTTGTCCCCATTTTGTGTCTCAGTGTAATGGTCGTGACCGGGCAGCAGTGTTCGTGTCGCCTCCCCCCGGTGTAGAATGGCCGCAAGCTATCGGCCCAGCCGCCCAGACCAGCGCCAGGACCGACGACATTCACTGGGCGGTACTCGAGACTGTAGAGGACACATCGACCAGAGCCGCTGGCAAGCGTTCGGCTACCAGCAAACGATGCCAAGCCATCTTCCCCCTGTCGGACGACTTAGCAGAGGATGTGGACATCTTCCGGCTTGTCCCTCGAAAGAGGAGAAGGCAGGTAGGACTGACGGAGCAGGGTGGCTCCTCTGGGCCAGCAGTGGTCACAGCACCGACCACTGCAACACAGAGGACAGACGAAGGAAACGTCCAGCATCATACCCCGACGCCTGTACCGGAGGTGGAAAGAGTCCCGCCGGAAACTACCGAGCAAGCAGAGCAGGGGCGGTCGAGGAGATGTTCCTTCGCCACATCATTCCGCAAGTCGAAACTATAAGTATCTATATTTTTTATGTAAGCTTGCATTTTGCATTGGATACTATTATTTTCTGAATTTCTCTCTAATGCATTAGATCGACATCCACCGAGAGCCCCGACCAGCTAGCTGGGTGCGGCACGTCTTTGCCAACGACGGTGGGACAAACTGCCCAGCAGCCAGCCGTGGAGGAGCCCATAGTAGGGACCCCGCCTGGGCCTTAGCAAGCGGATGACCAGATGCCAGTCCCTGAGCAGCTGGTCAAGAAGACAACCGAGCAGAGTACAAGTGCTCCGAGCACGAACCCTGCTGAGGCGGAAACCATAGCGCCAAGGGAGCTGGATATAGCCGAGGAGCAGCAGCCAGAAGTGGCGCAGGACATTTTTGCCGATGCGATGACTCGTGGAAAAGCCCTGGTGGTCATGGAGTCTGCAAACTCTAGACCAGCACCGCCTCCCAGACAGGAGGCTGAAGAGGAAGAAGTCGAAGAGGTCCTAGGCCATCCCCAAGATAGGCGACAACATGTATATGTGTCACGCTATCGGAACAACGAATGGGTCATGCACGAGGAAATCCCAGAGGTCGAAGAGACCTTAAGAGTCGAACGGGCGGCCAAGCGTCTGGTGACAGAAGTCCAGGTATATTTGGCTTGTGTCCTTGACCCTGTTGTGTAGTCAAACTATCTGACGTAGCTTGTCTGTATGCAGGACTTGATGAAAACTGCAAGATACCAAAAAAGGTGCTTCGACCAGATTGAAGGAATTACTGCGACCAATAAAGAGCTGATGGCTGAAGTGGAACGCTTACGGCGCCAACTTGAAGCCACCGACCAGGAGAGGACAGACCAAGAAGCACAGAATCAAAACCTGGTCGGCCAGCTCAATAACAAAGAGCAGGAGAGAACAAGTAAGTTTTCACCATATCATAACAAGTGCAGGACTTGTGTTATTGTGTTCTTGGCGGTAACAACTGTAATGCAGGTTTAGAAGCTGAAGTGACCCGCCTCCAGGGGGAAAATAGCCATGTGACCGCGGAATGTGGTCGCTTGAAGGAGGATAACAAGAAACTAGCATAGAGCCAGTCTAAACTCCAAGACCACACTACCAGAATGAAGGATGACCTAAAAAGTAAGCATTCCAGATCACCTTTCTCATTTTATTGCCCACCTTGTCTTGTCTTGTCATCACGTTTAATGTCTTGTACTGCATTTAGTTTTGAAAGTCAATGCCAAGAGGCACCTAGAGGCCGTGATCAAGGAGCGCGATGACTGGAAAGCACGATGCCTCAAGGCCACCGAGGAGCGGGACACATGGAACAAGCGATGCCAAGAAATGGCAACTGGCATTGTGCCCGTCCTCGATCTTATCGACCCGGCGCTCACAGAGGAAGAGCTAAGGATGCCCCAGCTCGGACTGGTCGAGAGATGCAAACAAGCATGGGGATGGTTCCAAGAATTCGTGAAGGAGGCGGGTGAGTACATGGGTGCCCATGTGCTAAGCATGGTGCGTGCTCACTACCCCCTGATCGATCTCAAACGCCTGGAGGTTGGGTACCCAAAGGAGATAGACCCAGACAAGGCAGAAGAGCTTCGGATGGCCCAGCTGGACTTGTCGTCAAAGATAATTGGCGATATTAACCTGTGTGGAGGTGGGACAGCACCTGTACAGGGTATGCCATCAACAAGCTAGCTGGAAATGCCATCAGCTGTGAGCCAACCAACAAAACCTATGGTCTCGACCAGCCAGGCACCGGTGGGGCCATCCCCTTCAGCTCGACTAGCGCAAGAGTCCCCGAGACTCGAGTAGGGTATCAGAGGCGGCGAGCAGTAACTGCCATGCGCCCCGACCAGCCAATGTAATAGGCTTAGAGCTATAGAAGGAGGATATAGTTGTGTTATTGTAAACTTGAGCCTCTTCAGGCAAGCTTGTAATAACGTAACTGTATATCATAATAAGCTTGTTTGCTTTGTACAAAACGTATTTAAGCTTGAAATTTTTCGTTGGTGTAACTAAGTGGGAACATGTTAATGTTCTGTTTAGTTGTACCATTTTGCTCGACACATCATCCCGAAGAGTTTGTGCGGCCCTAGTTGGCATGTGGTCGGAGTGTGAGGTAATATGACCTGTGCACACATGGACACAGACAAGTCAAACCAGGGGGGACCTGCCGATCACCCGCAACGTAGAGAGCGGATCCCGTGCACGTGTTGGGAGGAACCGGAGACAGGACCTGCTCCGAAAACCGTAGAAGGAGTGGTGGTCGGCTTGTACTGGCTAAGTCAGAATAACTACAAAATTCAGAGTGACACATTAGAGTGGTCGGAGAAATCATAATTGCTTTATTAAAGTAAATCGAAAATACAAGTGGGGTACATATCTCAGTAGTTAAGCATAGAAACGTTTAAGCTTGTCGATGTGCCACGAGTTTGGTACGTCCGTGCCGTCCAGGTGAGCTAACATGTAAGACATTGGACGTGTGACTTCCTTGATCATGAAGGGTCCCTCCCATGGGGTTGCGAGTTTGTGGACACCAGCCTGGTTCGTCTTCCACTTTAGGACCAAGTCCCTGACCATGAAGAAATGCTCTTTAACATTCTTGTTGTAGTACCTACGCAAAACAGCAAGGTATTTGGCCGTGCGTACGCAAGAATCGAGCCTTTTCTCCTCTGCGCTGTTGACTTCTAGCTCCCATACTTCATTGACCTTGCCCTCATCAAAGTTCTCTACCCGTGCTGATCTGAAAGCTATATCTGGTGGGAGGACTGCCTCAGCGCCGTAAACCATAAAGTACGGTGAGACACCGGTGTTACGACTGGGCTGGGTCCGGAGGCCCCAGACCACGGCTGGTAACTCCTTAAGCCATCTTCCAGGGGCTTTATCATTTTCTCTGTACATCCTCTTCTTCAATGCGTCTAAGATCATGCCATTTGCCCGCTCGACTTGTCCATTAGCTCTAGGGTGCGCCACCGAGACGTATTTTACAACTATGCTCCTTTCATCGCAGAAGTCCCAAAAAGCGTTCCCGGTGAACTGAGTACCTAGATCAGTAATGATGCTGTTGGGCACGCCGAAACGATGGATGACCTGGTCGAGGAACGTGACAGCTTTCTCTGAGGATGCCTGTACCAGAGGCATGTATTCTATCCACTTAGAGAATTTATCAATTAGAACGAAGACGCATGTAAATTTCCCAGGAGCCGGTTTGAAAGGCCCGATCATGTCCAGTCCCCAGCATGCGAAGGGCCAAGAGGATGGAATCGTCTGGATCTCATGTGCTGGTACATGGATTCTCTTGGCGAAGAACTAACAACCCTCACAGCGGTGGACTAGCTTCTCTGCGTCGGCTACTGCTGACGGCCAATAGAACCCTGCTCGGAAAGCCTTACCGACCAATGTTCTTGAGGCCGCGTGGTTGCCACAGGAGCCAGAGTGGATTTGGTCCAGGAGATGCCCACCTTCCTCCTAGGTTATACACTTCATCAAGATTTCCTCCTTTGCGTTTTTGCGCCATAACTTGCCATCGACGAGCAGATACTGCTTACTGCGACGCATTAGTCGTTCGTTTTCTGTTTGATCAGTATAACCGCTACCATCTGTTAAGTACTTGATGAAAGGTGTCCTCCAGTCTGGCTCAAAAGTGGTCGAAAGCGGCTCGGTTGTGCTTGTTGACGGAACCGTAGCCACTAATTGCTGGTCTGGAGCTTTGTCGACCGTTGAATCTTCGTCTTCAATGGAAGGCATGAGCAGGTCTTGGATGAATACGCCATGTGGGATTTTGGCTCGAGATGATCCTAACTTTGACAACACATCCGCTGCCTGGTTCTTGTCCCGGACCACGTGTATGTACTCGATGCCATAGAACCTGCCTTCCAGCTTTCTTATCGATTTGCAGTATGCGTCCATCTTTTCACTGGTCGTGTCCCAGTCCTTATTGAGTTGGTTGATGACCAGAGCTGAGTCTCCGTAGACATAGAGACATTTAACACCAAGCTCAACCGCAATGCATAGACCATGGAGGCATGCTTCATACTCGGCGACGTTATTAGATGCTGGGAAATAAATCCTGAGGACGTACCAGAGCTGCTCCTTAGATGGTGACACGAAAAGAACTCCAGCTCCCGCACCGTCAATGTTGAGAGAACCGTCGAAGTACATCGTCCAATATTCGTCGGATCCCGGAGAGGCAGGCGTGCTTAAGTCTGTCCACTCGACGATGAAATCGACGAGTGCCTGAGACTTGATTGTAGTATGGCTTGCAAATTCCAAGGAAAAGGGGCATAGCTCCATTGCCCATTTGACGATGCGTCCATTCGCATCCTTATTGCGAATGATGTCCCCCAAAGGATACTCGGTCATGACCACCACACGATATCCGTTGAAGTAATGTCTCAACTTGCGGGATGTTATCAGTATGGCGTAGATCAGTTTCTGAATCTGTGGGTACCTAGTCTTGGTTTCGTTGAGTACCTCGCTAATGAAATAAATTGGCCGCTGTACCTTATAGGCGTGGCCCAGCTCGTCGCGCTCGACCACCATTGTAGTGGAAACCACCTGATCGGTTGCCGCAATGTAAAGTAGGAGAGTTTCGTCTTCTCTGGGAGCAGTAAGTACCGGGGGTGATGTGAGGTATTCTTTTAGTTGCGTGAAAGCAGCGTCTGCTTCCTCCGACCACTCAAACTTCTCGGATGCTTTGAGCAGTTGGAAGAACGGTAGCCCTTTTTCTCCTAATCTTGATATGAAATGGCTTAGAGCAGCCATGCATCCGGTAAGTTTCTAGACATCTTTCACCTTTTTTGGGGGCTTCATGTCTAAGACAGCTTTGACTTTCTCTGGGTTAGGGTGAATGCCGTCGTAACTGACAACGTTGCCGAGCAGTATGCCAGAAGGAACGCCAAAGATACACTTCTTTGGGTTTAATTTCCATTGGAACGTATTGAGGGCTACAAAGGTGCGTTCTAGGTTGTCAACAAGGGTACGTGCTTCCTTGGTTTTGACAACTACATCATCCACATAAGCCTCGACGAGGCCGTCTTTTATCTCGTCGTTGAGGCAGGCCTGTATAGCTCGTTGGTAGGTAGCCCCTGCGTTTTTTAGCCCGAACGACATGGTCGTGTAGCAGTAGGTGCCAAAAGGCGTAATAAAAGATGTCTTGATCTGGTCATCCTTTTTGAGAGCGATCTGGTGATAACCAGAGTAGCAATCGAGAAAGGAAAGCAGCTCGCAACCGACGGTTGAATCTACGACCTCATCTATGCGAGGTAAGCCGAAGGGGTCCTTAGGGTAGTGTTTGTTGAGATTAGTGTAATCAACGCACATTCTCCATTCATTATTCTTTTTGCGTACAAGAACTGGGTTGGCTAACCATTCCGGATGATACACTTCTTTGATAAATCCGGCTGCCAAAAGCCGTGTAACTTCTACCCTAATTGCCTCCTTTTTGTCGCGAGCAAACCGTCATAGCTTCTGCTTGATTGGTTTGGCCTTGCTATTGACATTTAAGGAGTGCTCAATCAAGTTCTGAGGTACACCGGGCATGTCGGAAGGTTTCCATGCAAACACATCCACGTTGTGCCTCAAGAACCTGACGAGCGCGTCTTCCTATTTAGGATCCAGGTTGGCCCCGATGAGGGCCATTTTGCTGGGATCACCATCGACCAGCTGGATCGTCTTGTGCTCCTTGGACCTGATGTTCTTGCGTGGAGCCTCGAGCTCTGGGATCTCCAGGTGGTCGGCCGAGGTCTTCTTAGCGTCGAGTATGGTCTCGGCCATGCGAATAGAGAGGTCGTGAGCCTCTGCTATTTTGAAGCTGTCGTCCTCGCAGGTATAAGCTGCGTATATGTTGCCCCTGAGGGTTAAAACTCCTTTCTCAGTAGGCATCTTGAGCACCAGATACCTATAATGAGGTATGGCCATGAACTTGGTGAGTGAGGGTCGTCCAAGAATAGCATGGTAGGTGCCGTCGAAGTCAGCGACCACGAAGTTGACGTAGTCGGTGCGGAAGTGGTCCGGAGTCCCAAATTGCACAGGTAGCGTGATCTGCCCGAGAGGTGTGGAGCTCTATCCGGGGAGAACGCCCAAGAACTGTGCCTCGTACGGCTTCAGGTCCGGCTGGGCTATTTTCAAAGCGGGCAGGCTGTTCTTGAATAGTATATCAATGGAGCTACCGCCATCGATTAGTACCCTGTCGAACTGAACCTTGTTGATACAAGGATCGAGGACCAGGGGAAAATGCCCTGGCTCAGGTATGGCGGCCCATTGGTCCTTCCTGCTGAAGTAGATTTCACGGTGAGACCATGGAGGAAGCCGCAGATCGGTGAGAAGGTTGTCGGTGTTTGCCACGTTCAAGCAAGCGTGGGCGAGCAGCTTGCGTTCTCGTTTGGTCTAAATGGACACCTTGCCGCCGATGATGGAGTGCACGCGATCAGTCGGCTTGACATATTTATGACAAGGGTCCGCATCGTCGTCGTCGTTGTCCTCGTTGCGCTGTTCCCCTACGTCGTTAGGCTTGTCGGACGTACCTGGAGCCTGTTGATGCGTGTAGATAGTCTTAAGGACGTGGCAATTCTCCATGGTGTGGTTCGACTTAGGATGGAGCTGGCAGGGCCCCTTCAATGCTTTGGCATAGTCGTCCTCGTAGTTACGATGTCCGCCGCCCTTTTTCACGGTATTGACCTCGCCGTCGTCTTCCTGAGCACGCTTGCTCCTGTAATCGTCACGGCGGTTGCGTCGCTGATTACGTTGGTCACGGTGGTCACGGGAGTCATTGCGCTGGTTGCGGCAGTCAAAATTGTTGTTTTGACCACGATTGCCGCGGTAATCGTCGTGGTGTGGGGGGTGGTCGGAGCGTGGAACCCTTGCTGCTTCTTCAACGATTATCTTTTTAGCATCGTCAGCGTCCGCGTATTTCTTAGCGGTGGCCAAGAGCGCTATGACTGATTTAGGCCTCTTCCGGAGGAGCTTGTCTCTTAGGGCGTCGTGGAAGCGGAGTCCGGTGATGAAAGCCTCGATTACTTCGTTGTCGGAGATTGATGGGACCTTGATGCGCATCTCCGAGAAACGCCGAACGTACTCGCGCAGTGGTTCATCCTTCCGATCTCGGATCCGTTGCAGATCGTACTTGTTGCCGGGTTGTTCACAAGTAGCGATGAAATTGTCGATGAAGGCCTGTCTGAGCTCCTGCCAAGAGTCAAAATAGTTCACCGGCAAGCTAACCAGCCATTGGTGACCTGCATGACCAACAGCGACTGGGAAGTAGTTAGACATGACGTGCTCGTCAGCCATGGCTGAGCGGCACGCAGTTTCGTAGAGCATGACCCATAATTCGGGGTTTTCCTTGCCGTCATACTTCTAAAGTTTCTCGAGCTTGAAATTTTTGGGCCATATGACTTGGCAAAGGTGTGGAGTGAACTGCTTCAGACCCGGCGGACCATGGGCGGTGTCATACTCCATACGGCGATAGCTTTCATGGGATGCACGATCGTTGGCTCTCTGATTGATACGAGCACGCAGATCATGTCCACCGAGGTAATGGCGGAGATCGTTATTGCCATCGCGGTGACCTCGATTGCCATCTGGATTAGCCCTGCGATCGTGGTTATCACGGCGATCATCGCGGTTATCACGGTGGTTGTCACCTCGAACGTCGTGGTGGTTATCCTCCCGGCGGCGGTTTTCGTCCCGCCCACCATTATGACCACCGTTTCCGCCTTGACGATTGTCCGATGGGTCATTGTTGTGCGAGCCACGTCGGTTGAACGGCTGTGAGCCACTTGAGTATTGGCGGCTGTGGCTTGATTCAACTAAAACGGATGGAGCCCGGGCTTGATTCATCTTTGCGGTCTGAGCCATAGCAGCCGTCAAATAAGCTTGTATGTCATCACGGACTGCTTGGGTCTCAGGAGTGTTGGGCAGCCGCTGCATTGTCGCCATGGTGACGGCTACATTGGCGCTTGGGGTCTTGAAGACTTGTTTGTCCCCCACCCTGTCGAAAGCATTGTTGAGGTCACGTGGTTGGACCCTTATGCGTCGTGCCTCCTGGTCCGCTTCAGCTTCGATTTGCCGGCGATTAAACCGGTCGATATTGCGTGCTTCACGTGCAGTCTTTTCTTGTTCTATTTCGCCGACCGCTGGCGGCTCGTCATTGCTGACAACATGGATCAAATCCCCTCGTCTCAGTGGGAAAGACGGAAATTGGGGGAAACCTAGGGCGTGGTCTGGTAGATCCAGATCGTATTTGACGCCTTCATCTTCGTGATGCTGAAGCTTGGTGTGGACAGATGCATTGGATGCGATGCCGGATGAGGAGCTGGAGTCGCCCTCTCGGACCGTGTGGATGGATCCTTCTTGATAATCTTCAATCCGGACCATGTTGACGATGTTGCATGGCTTCGGCTGAGATCGGTGTACAGGACACAGATCTGAGCGGCGTCGTAGGTGGTACGCGTAGCTAGAGGCAGCGTTTTGTAGGTCGTAGGGCTGGACCTGGTGGTTCTCCGTCGGGACTTCGTACTTGCAGAGTCGGAGACTCGTCGCGAAGGCTGGCTGGCGACGAGCGAAACGCCCCTCAGGAGTAGATACGACCACAAGATCTGTTCCAAATCATGCAGGACGACTGGTCTGAGCTGGTCGGATAGATCTGTTGTGGGGAGCTGTTACCTACTCATTAGGTTGGCTTTGAATCGTGCTTACCAGAGCTAGGGTTTCGGTGAGTTTGATGCCGACCCCACCGATGGAGTCGAGCAGGTCGGTGTTGTCGATCTGCTTTCCTCTGTAGTGGGGAAGTAGATGACGGGTTGTTGGCGTGGCTGTAGGCGTGGTCGGAGCCAGATGTACCATGGTCAGAGCCAGATCCATCGTGGTCGGAGCTGTATTAGTCGTGGTCGGAGCCGTGTTCACCGTGGTCGGAGCCGCAGCCGATGCAGGTGAAGTAGTCATCAGCGCAGGTTGGGTCCACACCCCCTCCGTGGTCATGGCGATGGAGTCGTCAGAGCCGGTGGTCTAGGTGATCTGGCCGACGGTGAACGTGAGGCCATTGGGCGTAGCCATGGAGCCAAAGATGATGACCATCTTGTTTGCTTGGAGAGCAGTACGCACACCCCCTACCTGGCACGCCACTATCGACAAAATATGGTCAGCAGTCCACCTAGGGGTATGCCCAAGGTAGTAGATTATCGGCAGACAGATGCGCAAGCCCCAAACAAGACGGTGACGCAAGACAGACATGAGGTTTTATCCAGGTTCGGCCGCTAAGAAGGTGTAATACCTACGTCCTGCGTCTGATTTGTATTGCTGTATGTCAATGAGAGATGTTTTTTAGAGGGGTCCCCTGCCCGCCTTATATAGTCCAGGGGGCAGGGTTATAGATCTGGAAACTAATCCTAGTCAATTACAATTGCCATATGTGGCCGGATAAGGATTCCTATTCTAACCGACCAGGATCCTGCTTGGTCGCCAAATCCGTCTTGATTCCTTGTGCGGGACTCCGATCAGGTTAACTGGGCCGCACGTCGTCTTTTGGGTGGACCGAACCCATCAATCCGGGCCAGCCCAAGCTTAGCCGTAAGGGTATAGGGGTTAATACCCCCACAGCTGCGTATACGTTACCCCTAAGGGTTAGAACTCCTTTCTCGGTAGGCATCTTGAGCACCAGATACCTGTAATGAGGTATGGCCATGAACTTGGTGAGCGATGGTCGACCAAGGATAGCATGGTAGGTGCCATCGAAGTCAGTGACCACAAAGTTGATGTAGTCGGTCTGGAAGTGGTCTGGGGTCCCAAACTACACAGGCAGTGTGATCTGCCCGAGAGGTGTAGAGCTTTGTCCAGGGAGAACACCCCAGAACTATGCCTCGTATGGCTTGAGATCCGCCTGAGTTATCTTCAGGGCCGACAGACTGTTCTTGAAGAGTATATCGATGGAGCTGCCGCCGTCAATCAGCACTCTATCGAATTGAACTTTGTTGATACAAGGATCGAGGACCAGGGGAAAACGTCCTGGTTCAGGTATTGCGGCCCATTGGTCCTTTCTGCTGAAGGAAATCTCATGGTGAGACCAAGAAGGGAGCCGCGGATCGATGATGAGGTTGTCGGTGTTGGCCATGTTCAAGCAAGCGCGGGCGAGCAGCTTGCGTTCTCGTTTGGTCTCGATGGACACTTTGCCTCCAATGATGGTGTGCACACGATTGGTTGGCTTAACGTACTTGTGACAGGGATCTGCGTCTTCATCGTCGTTATCCTTGTTGTGTTGTTCCCCTGCGTCGTTAGGCTTGTCGGACGTATCCGGAGCCTGTTGACGTGTGTAGATAGACTTGAGAACGTGGCAATTTCCATGGTGTGGTTTGACTTGGGATGGAGCTGACAGGGTCCTTTCAATGCTTTGCTATAGTCTTCTTTGTAGTTACGATGTCCGCCACCTTTTTTAACGGTGTTGACCTCGCCGT
This sequence comes from Miscanthus floridulus, assembly GCF_019320115.1. Classification (NCBI taxonomy): domain Eukaryota; kingdom Viridiplantae; phylum Streptophyta; class Magnoliopsida; order Poales; family Poaceae; genus Miscanthus; species Miscanthus floridulus. The sequence continues at coordinate 9,081,398 of NC_089597.1, forward strand.
CGTCTTCCCGAGCACGCTTGCCCCTGTAATCGTCACGGCGGTTACGCCGCTGATTATGTTGGTCGTGGTGATCGCGGGAGTTGTTGCGCTGGTTGCGGCGGTCAAAATTGTCGTTTCGACCATAGTTACCGTGGTAGTCCTCGCGGTGTGGGGGGTGGTCGGAGCGTGGAACCCTTGCTGCCTCTTTGATAATTATCTTTTTAGCGTCGTCGGCGTCCGCGTATTTCTTAGCAGTGGCTAGGAGCGCTATAACTGATTCAGGTCTCTTGCGGAGGAGCTTATCCCTTAGGGCGTCGTGGAAGCGTAGGCCAGTGATGAAAGCCTCGATTGCCTCGTTGTCGGAGATTGACGGGACCTTGATGCGCATCTCTGAGAAATGCCGGACGTACTCTCGCAGTGGCTCATCCTTCCAATCTCGGATCCGCTGTAGATCACATTTGTTGCCGGGTTGCTCGCAAGTAGCAATGAAGTTGTCGATGAAGGCTTGCTTGAGCTCTTGCCAAGAATCAAAGTAGTTCACCGGCAAGCTAACTAGCCATTGGTGACCTGCATGGCCAACAGTGACTGGGAAGTAGTTAGACATGACATGCTCGTCAGCCATGGCTGATCTGCACGTAGTTTCATAGAGCAAGACCCATAATTTGGGGTTCTCCTTGCCGTCGTACTTTTGAAGTTTTTCGAGCTTGAAGTTCTTGGGCCATATGACTTGGCGAAGGTGTGGAGTAAACTGCTTCAAACCTGGTGGGCCATGAGCAGTATCATATTCCATACGACGATGGCTTTCGTAGGATGCACGATCGTTGGCTCTCTGGTTGATGCAATCGCGCATATCACGTCCTCCGAGGTAATGGCGGAGATCGTTATTGCCATCGTGGCGATCTCGTTTGCCATCTAGATTAGCCCTGCGACCGTGGTTATCGCAGCGATTATCGTGGTTGTCTCGGTGGTTGTCATCCCAGACATCGCGGTGGTTGTCCTCTCGACGGCGGTTGTCATCCCGACCACCATCATGGCCACCGTTTCCGCCTTGATGGTTGTCTGATGGGTCGTTGTTGCACGAGCCATGTTGGTTGGGTGGCTGTGAGCGACTTGAGTACTGGCGGCTGTGGCTTGACTCAACTGAGACGGATGGAGCCCGGGCTTGATTTACAATCTCTGTGGTCTGGGCCATAGCAGCCGTCAGATAAGCTTGTATTTCATCACAAACTGCCTGGGTTTCTGGGGTATTGGGTAGCCATTGCATTGTCGCCATAGCAACGGCTACGTTGGCACTTGGAGTCCTGAAGACCTATTTGTCCCCCACCCTGTCGAAGGCATTGTTGAGGTCGTGTGGCTGGACCCTTATGCGTCGTGCCTCCTCTTCTGCTTTTGCTTCGATTTGTCGGTGATTAAACCTGTCAATATTGCATGCTTCACGTGCAATCCTTTCTTGTTCTGTTTCACTGACTGCTAGTGGTTCGTCATTACTGACAACATTGATCAAATCCCCTCGTCTTGGTGGGAAAGACAGGAATTGTGGGTACCCTGGGGCGTGGTCTGTGATATCCAGATCGTATTCGATGCCTTCATCATTGTGATGCTGGAGCTCAGTGTGGACGGAGGCATTAGATGCGATGCCAGACGAGGAGCTGGAGTCACCCTCTTGGACTGTGTGGACATATCCTTCTTGATAATCCTCAATCTGGATCATGTTGATGAAGTTGCGTGGCTTTGGCCTAGGGCGATGTATAAAACACAGATCCGAGCGGCGTTGTATATTATACGCGTAGTTGGAGGCAGGGTTTCATAGGCCGTAGGGCTGGGCCTGGTAGTTCTCCATCGAGGCTTCGTACTCGGAGAGCTGGACACCCGTCGCGGAGGCTGGCCGGCGACGAGCGGAGCGCCCTTCAGGAGTAGATATGACCACGAGATCTGTACCGAGTCATGCAGGACGACTGGCCTGAGCTGGTCGGGTAGATCTGTTGTGGGGAGCGATTACCTACTCATTAGGTTGACTTTGAATTGAACTTACCAGAGCTAGGGTTTTAGCGAGTTTGGTGCCGACCTGATCGATGGAGTCGAGCAGGTCGGTGTTGTCGATCTGCTTCCCTTTGTAGTGGGGAAGCAGACGACGGGTTGTCGGCGTGGTTGAAGATGAAGCAGGCGTGGTCGGAGCCAGATGTATCGTGGTCGGAGCCAGATCCATCGTGGTCGGAGCCGTGTCCACCATGGTCGGAGCCGTATCCACCGTGGTCGGAGCCATGGCCGATGCAGGTGAAGCAGCGGTCGACGCAGATTGAATCCGCGCCTCCTCCGTGGTCATGGCGATGAAGTCATCGGAGCCGGTGGTCCAAGTGATCTGACCGACGGTGAACGTGAGGCCGTTCGGCGTAGCCACGGAGCCGGAGATGATGACCATCTTGTTTGCTTGGAGAGCAGTACGTACACCCACCCCCTACCTGGCGCGCCACTATCGACGAAATATGGTCGGCAGTCTACCTAGGGGTATACCCAAGGTAGTAGATTATCGGCAGACAGATGCGCAAGCCACAAACAAGACAGTGACGCAAGACAGACACAAGGTTTTATCCAGGTTCGGCCACCAAGAAGGCGTAATACCTACGTCCTGCGTCTGATTGTATTGTTGTATGTCAATGAGAGATGTTTTTTAGAGGGGTCCCCTGCTCGCCTTATATAGTCCAGAGGGCAGGGTTACAGATCTGGAAACTAATCCTAACAAGTTACAATTGCCATAGGTGGTCGGATAAGGACTCCTATTCTAACCGACCAGGATCTTGCTTGATCTCCAAATCTACCATGACTCCTTGCGCAGGACTTCGAACAGGTTGGTTGGGCCACGCGTCGTCTTCCAGTGGACCGGACCCCCAGATCCAGGCCGGCCCAAGCCTAGCCGTTGGGGTATAGGGGGTAATACCCCACAACCCCTTAGTTTTTTTTTCTAAGTAATCTAATTTTGCATTGCTAAATATCTAAAGGGTCAGTAAAAGCACATTCTGTATTCCAAACTTTACCAACTAATTCCTTAAAATCAGGTTGCTCAAGCCACCACTTCTCTAACCTAAAGATATTGGGTTTCTTTCTTTTATTACTATTAAAGTTCAAAATCAAAGGTACATGGTCACTATGGGCTCTGGCTCTTGTTGAAACAAAGGCCAGATGAAACTTCTGCTCAAAAGAATTGGTACGGAAAATTTTATCTATGGCTGCCATAATTGGCTGCTCTTGGTATTTGTCCACGTGTGAGCCCTGTTAGATGCTTTCAGCTCTAACAAGCCAAACTTATTTATCCAATCCTTAAAGAGGTCGGCCCATCTAAGGTGGACTACACCATTGTTCCTGTTGAAAGGCTTTACATCCACGCAGTGGGCCCAGTCGGTCCTCCAGATGCCGATAGTAATCTTGTCGGCTTCTGGACAGCCGATAGGTTACAAAAATTTCTTAAAAACACTATTTTAAAAAAGATCTTCAAAGACGGCTCCCCAATCCTTCAGCCGCGGAATGGCGGCGGTGGAGGAGCCGTGCTGCATCTCGCACGCGTTCGAGTACGCCGCTCGCCAGGAACCCGGCCGCCTCGCCGTCATCCGCGCGGCGGCCTCAGGCGGCGACGGCGAGGAGCGCCGCTTCACCTGCGGCGACCTCCTCGCCGCCGTCGGCTCGCTCTCCTGCCGCATCGCTGCCGCGCTCGGCGGCACCCCCACCGACACCCGCCACGACCGCGAGCAAGACCTAGGTGCGTCAATCGACCACGGTGCCAATCAAACACGGTTCCCGCTTGCTTGCACCCCCTGTTGTAGTCGTGTGTCTGACTGACAGGGATGAATTCAGAACGAACGCTAGGGTTTCGGGCCGCCGGCGCCTTGGTGTCGAGGATTGTCGGGGTGTACGTCTCGCCGCCGTCCTCGCGGTACTCAGGTGCGGCGCCGCGTTCCTCCCGCTAGACCCGTCATGGCTGGAGGAGAGGGTCTCATCGGCCATCTCGGCGTCCAACGCGGTGCTCGTCGTGTCATCAGTTGCGTCGTGAGGAGCCACGCTGTTTGAGAGCAGCGCCTGCCCTGTTCTGCGCTTGGACGGTGGCATCCGGCGGTGGTTTTGTTAGGTTATGTTTTCTTAGGTATGTTCATCAGATTGGGATACTTAGCACAGTAATAGATCATTCGGATTTCACAGAGAGATTGAGAGATAGGTGATAGGTGGCAAACCGTCAAACGCCGTAGTTGTTGAAGCTCTGGCCGGGGTTTCGTTGACGGACGCCATCTGCGCGCCGGCAGCGATGGTCGGTGGAGCGGGAGTCGGCGCTGTGGCGTCCTTGGTGGCGACGTGAGCGTCGGGTGGCGTTGCCGGCGTCGGTGGCACTTCCCGTCGCTGGCAGCGCCCCTACTTTCGATCGGGTCTAGGGTTTAGGATGTCGGTGGGGTGACTGGCGGCGCGGTCAACCTTGTACTGCGAGCCCCGGCCCCCACCTTTCCTTTATAGCGCTGTGCGACGGGGGCCCACCAACCATGTAGGGTTGGGCGCCCCCGATCAGGGCGCGAGGACAAGGCCCAGTTAGGCCGTTGGGCCTAACTGATGGGAGATCAATCCTAACATTCTCCCCCTTGATCTCTCATCTATTCTTCGTTCTTTAATTTCATACTCAAAACTTTCAATTCATATTTTTCTTGCTTCCATCCTATTTCATCACAGATTAGTGCATAGAACTGTCCCATCGTCATAGCAATTAGTGCCGTTAGACTAACAGCCACAATACACTTCTCCGTTTTGAAATGTAAACTTTCTTTGGGCCCTTCGTATGTTCGGGAATCATAGGCTTTCCCTTAAACCCATGCCGGCTACGTGTTCTCTGAACACGTTGGGTGGTAAGCCCTTTGTGAGCGGATCCGCGAGCATTTTCTCTGTACTTATATGCTCAAGATTTATTATATGATCCCGAACTTTATCTTTCACAACATAGTACTTTATGTCAATGTGTTTGGCAGCACCACTTGACCTATTGTTGTGAGCGTACTGTACCACTGGATTGTTATCACAATACAATCGCAGTGGTTCATTTATATCATCAATCACTTTCAATCCGGGTATGAATTTCTTCAGCCAGTTCACCTGCCCCGTTGCCTCATAGCATGCTACAAACTCGGCATACATTGTCGAGGATGTAGTTACGGTTTGTTTGGAGCTTTTCCACGATATTGCCCCTCCTGCGAGAGTAAATACATATCCTGACATGGATTTTTTTTCATCTCCCGCATAATCAGAATCTGAATACCCCTCTATCTGCAGGGAATCAGATCTTCTATGCGTAAGCATGAGGCCTTTCGTACCCTGCAAATAACGTAGGACTTTCTTCACTAATTTCCAATGTTCAATTCCTGGATTCTTTTGATATCTGCCAAGTAACCCGGTAACAAAAGCTAAGTCAGGGCGTGTACACACTTGAGCATATTGTAAACTTCCAACAGCTGAAGCATACGGTACCGCTTTCATTCGGTCAATTTCATATTGGTTCTTGGGACACTGATGTTCCCCAAATCTATTGCCCTTGACTATAGGAGCAGGTGAAGGACTGCACGCATGCATACTAAATTTCTTCAGGACCTTTTCTATGTATGCCTTTTGCGATAATCCTAGAACCCCTTTTCTCCTGTCTCGGTGAATCTCTATTCCCAAAACAAACGAGGCCTCACCGAGATCTTTCATATCAAAGTTCGAGGACAAGAATTTCTTCGTTTCCATTAGTAGATTGATATCACTGCTAGCAAGCAAGATATCATCCACATACAAAATTAGGAATATGTACTTTCCATTCCTGAACTTTGCATAAACACAATTGTCCTCAACATTTTCTTCAAACCCAAAACCTTTTATCGTTCTATCAAACTTCAAATACCACTGTCTTGAAGCTTGTTTCAATCCGTAGATTGATTTCTTCAGGCGACATCCCATATTTTCCTTTCCTTTTATGACAAAACCTTTTGGTTGTGCCATATAAACATTTTCTTCCAAATCCCCATTTAGGAAAGCCGTCTTTACATCCATTTGATGTAACTCCAAGTCATAGTGGGCTACAAGTGCCATTATAATTCTGAAGGAATCTTTACATGAGACTGGAGAAAACGTCTCATTGTAATCAATCCCTTCTCTTTGCGTGAAGCCTTTCGCCACGAGTCGCGCTTTAAATCTTTCTATATTCCCTTAGGAGTCATATTTCGTTTTGTAGACCTATTTACAGCCTACTGTTTTGGCTCCTTTAGGAATATTTTCTAAGTCCCAAACTTTATTGGTACTCATTGATTTCAATTCATCTTCCATGGCCTTAAGCCACTTTGATGAGTGGTCGCTTCTTATAGCTTCTTCACATGAGGTGGGATCGTCCCCCATCTGACATTCTTTAGTTTCATAAACTTCATAGTCATCAGTAATAGCTGATCTTCTTATTCTTTGAGACCTTCTAGGTGCCTCCGGCACTTGTTCCATGTTGGGCTGTTGTTGTTCTTCCTCATGTGCAACATTTGGTTCTATAGTTTCCTCAAGGATAGGTTCCTCAAGAACAGGTTCCTCATGTTCATTCATTGTCGCCACAGGAGAACTTGCAACAGGTGTTGGCACTACAGTGTCCTGCACTGTCGGTGCAACAGCAGCAGGTAGCGTGAAGAATGGTTCTTCAACCATCGGAGTGGGTACATGTACCCGCTTCTCCTGTAGGCTGATTTCTCGTGCTACCATGCTCCCCCTGATCATGTTATCCTCTAAGAACACAGCGTGTCTTGTTTCTACAATCTTCGTATGTCTGTCAGGACAATAAAAGCGATATCCTTTCGATCTTTCTGGATAGCCAATAAAATGGCAGCTGACTATCTTGGAGTCTAACTTTCCTATGTTTGGGTTAAACACTTTTGCCTCAGCTGGACAGCCCCACACACGCAAATGGTTAAGTGAGGGTTCCCTTCCTGTCCATAATTCATACGGTGTTTTAGGCACCGATTTACTTGGTACTCGATTAAGTATGTGAATGGCGGTTTTCAGTGCCTCCATCCATAAACTAATCGGTAATATGGAGTAACTCATCATGCTTCTTACCATATTCATTAAGGTACGGTTACGTCTTTCAGCCACTCTATTCTGCTGAGGCTCCCCCGGTGTGGAGTACTGAGTAACTATGCCATTTTCCTGTAGGAACCTTGCAAATGGTCCAGGAATTTGGCCATATGGGGTATGTCGCCTATAGTACTCTCCACCTCGGTCTGATCGTACTATCTTTATTTTCTTATTGTGCTGATTTTCAACTTCAGCTTTAAATATTTTGAATTTATCCAATGCTTCCGATCTTTCTTTAATTGGATAAATATTGCCATAACGAGAGTAGTCATCTGTGAATGTTATAAACGAGTCATAACCATCCACACTTTTCACAGGAAAAGGACCACATATATCTGTGTGGATTATTTCTAAAATTCCTGTGCTTCGTTTGGTATCTTTCTTAATTTTCTTGACATACTTTCCTTTGATGCAATCAATACATTGCTCTAAATCTAAAAATTCTAAGTGCGGGAGAATTGATTCCTTAACCAATCGTTCCATTCTCCCCCTCGAAATATGGCCCAAGCGACAATGCCATAATTTCGAAGAGACAGTATCAATTCTCTTCCGCTTCTTAGTTATATCCGTAGATGGGGAATCATTCACATTGTCATCACATACATTGTTCACATTCTCAGCAAGAGATAATAAATAAAGCTTGTCTTGTCGGAAGGCAAGACCAACACATTTATTATTAACCAGTATCTTACACTTGCCATCACCAAAATGGCAATCAATTCCATCATCATCAAGTTTCGAAACACTTATCAAATTTCTACGCAAAGAGGGAACATAAAGTACTTCTTTAAGTCTAAGTACAAAACCATTATTCAATTCTAAAGAAAAAACTCCAATGGCTTCAACATTGGCTTGCAGTCCATTTGCAACTTTAATCGTTCTTTCTCCTCTTTGCAAGGTTCTCGTCCCACTTAACCCCTGTAAAGAATTTACAACATGAGTAGTTGCTCCTGAATCAACCCACCAAGTGGATTTATCATAACATAAATACAGAGATTCATCTACAAATGTAATAAATTCATCACCTTTCTTTAGCAGAGATTTTAGGAAGTCTGGACAATCCCTCTTGTAGTGTCCCTTCTTGAAGCAGTGCTTGCACTGATCTTTTTCTGCTCCACCATACTGCTGATTCTCAAAATCCTGGGGTTTCTTTCCCTGTGAACTAGAGGAAGAGGACTTATCCCACTTAGGTTTCCCTTGTGGTTTAGGATTCTTGCCATTAAAGTTCTTTCTTTTGTTGTCCTTCACAAAATGAGCAGATTCACTTTGTGAGGACTTTATCCTCTCCTCTTCTTGAGCACACATTGAGATGAGTCTTTCTATGCCCCATCTTTCAGGCTGCATATTGTAGTTCACAATGAATGTGTCATATTCTTTTGGCAAAGAAGCAAAAATCAAATGAATTAGGAAATCCTCCTCTTTCAAATTTATTTCTTTTAGCTTAGATGTTGTAGTGTTCATCTTTAAAATGTGCTCTCTTATGCTACCACCAGTGAATTTCTCATTCACAAGCTTCTTAATCAGTGAACTTGCTGTGGCCTTGGTAGACCTAATAAATTGACTCTTGATTTTCTCAAGATATTCTTTAGCAGTAGCACATTCAGGGATTGAGCCCCTTATCTGTTCTTCTATGGTGGCTTTGGCTACCAACAGGCACTTGCGGTTGGAGAGAGTCCATTGCCTATGTTCAAGGTCATATTTCATTCTTATTTCAGCATGATCACGCTTCCGAGAAGCCAAATCAGCGTCAGATTCATTGTCACCTCTCACCGGGTCCTCTGGCTCAGTAGGACACGGTGAGGTGATGGCAAAATCGACCTCTCCCAACGCAAGTTCCAATTCATACTTCTCCCGCCACACACGGTGATTGGTTCCGTTGAGTGTTGGGATGTTGGCAATGTTCACAATGCATTTGCCTCCTGAAATTATACCAGAGTAAGTAAGAAACATTTATACATAAAATTCCATGCTTTAACTCAACGTTGGTCAAATTAAAACTTATAATTCATCCATGCAAAACAATTTATATCACCGTTGGGCAGAAGTAAAATTAATGCACGATTTCTCATGGATCAAAAGTTATAATATTGTTATTAACAACGTTGGTCAGAAAATAACAATATTATAATTGCATCAAAATTATCAGAAATTCATTTCTCTTAAAATTAAATTATCCGGTTGGTTCAAATTTAATCAAAGAGAACAATAATTATCATGCACAGCGGAAACATTAATGATCTTTTCATGTTATTATTTTCCAGAAGCACTAAAAAATTCATTGTTTTCTGGGCAAAATATCGTTGGATAAAATTTGCACAGAAAATTGTGTCAAAACATTCAAATTCATCAAAATATGCATTTAAAATTGTTTCTGGAAAATAATAAGAAAAAATTTCTTGTTCTTCTTTCATTTTTCAGCCCAGCGCAGCCCAAGACGCGCTGAACCGGCTCGGCCCGGCTTGCCTCGCGCGCACAGGCCGCACCTAGGCCGCAACCTGGGCCTGGGCCGGCAAAGCGCCGCGCGCGCTCGCTTCCGCCTGGGCCGGCGAGTTGGCCCAGCGTATCGTGGCCGTTCGTGTCGATCCGACGACCGAGCGGCTGTTTCGCGCTGATCAAAACGCCGCCGCGGCCGACGCCCTAGAAACCCTAGGCATTCGGCTCTTCCCCTCTCTCTCTCCTCGCTGCTTGCCTCTTCTCAGCCGCAGCGGAGACAGTCGCCGCCGAGCAGCCGCGAGCAAGGAAAACCGGAGCGGGCTTTGGCGCCGTCGCTGGCCCCCTCGCCGGCACGCGTGCTCCCCAACGGGCGAGCACGCCGCCGTCGAGCGGCCTAGCCGCGGCGCTTTCTTGGCCGAGCCCGGCGAGCCGTTTCTTGGCCGAGCCCGCGCGCATCGGCTCGGTTTCTTCTCCAGCGCCAGCGAAAGAGCCGGTGCGCTTCTTCTTCTTCTTCCGCGCCGGTGGTGGTTTATCCTCGACGAACCCTAACCCTAATTTTTTCCCCTTTCTCCCTTTTTTTTGAGTTTGTTCTTTTCGGTTTTATCCGAATGGGGAAAACTAGGGTTAGGTTTAAAGTTTTGTTCTTGCCGATTCGTTTTCCTTTTCGTTCATCCGAATGGAAAAATGGGATTAGGGTTAGGGTTTGACCCTTCTTCTTTCTTCTTTCCCTTTTCCCCTCTTTCGGATTAGAGTTCTAGGGTTCTTGAATCCGACCCTCCCTTTTCCCCTTCTTCAATCCCTTGTTCAGTTTTGATTTTGGGAATTAGGGTTAGGTCTTAGGGTTCGGTTTTCGACTTTCTTTCCCGATTCGCATCTGATTTCTTGACGAACCAGGCTTTGATACCATTGTTAGGTTAGGTTTTCTTAGGTATGTTCATCGGATCGGGATACTTAGCACAGTAATAGATCATTCGGATTTCACAGAGAGATTGAGAGATAGGTGATAGGTGGCAAACCGTCAAACGCCGTAGTTGTTGAAGCTCCGGCCGGGGTTTCGTTGACGGACGCCATCTGCGCGCCGGCAGCGACGGTCGGTGGAGCGGGAGTCGGTGCTGTGGCGTCCTCGGCGGCGACGTGAGCGTCGGGTGGCGTTGCCGGCGTCGGTGGCACTTCCCGTCGCTGGCAGCGCCCCTACTTTCGATCGGGTTAGGGTTTAGGATGTCGGTGGGGTGACTGGCGGCGCGGTCAACCTCGTACTGCGAGCCCCGGCCCCCACCTTTCCTTTATAGCGCTGTGCGACGGGGGCCCACCAACCATGTAGGATTGGGCGCCTCCGATCAGGGCGCGAGGACAAGGTCCAGTTAGGCCGTTGGTGGGAGATCAATCCTAACAGGTTTCAGGATGAATACGGTGGGGATGGCGGAGAAGAGCTTGCCTGGCCGTGCGAGCACGAGTGGTGCCGGAAGTTCTGCTACGTGATGTTCAGCTCCGGAAAACCGAAGGGTGTTTGCGGCACTGAGAAAGGTAAGCTGTGGGCCTGGTTGCTTGAGTCTATAATCTTGTGCAGATGTTGAGATACCTTACCCCTTTGACATCGTGAGTCAATAGGTTTCGATCTGTTAAGTGTTAAACCTTGTAAAAATAAGTCTACTATTTGTTCAGTCATGATCTTCCAGGTCCTGCGCCTCGCGCCGCTCCTCCCGCTCCAGCCAGGTGTTGGCGTCACGTGCCGCCCGCTCGTCCCGGTCGAAGTCGCGGCGGCGTCCGTCGAAGCGGCCCGCGTCGCGTCCGCCTCGGTCGTCGAAGCCGTCGCGGTTCCCTGCGCCCCGCAGGCCCGCCTCCGCGTCGCGGCCGCCAGCCTCGCGTCCGCCGAAGCCGCGCAGGTCCCGTGCGTCCCGCGCGTCCGCGTCCAGATCACGGTTGTACGCGCGGTCGCCGAAGCCGCACGAGTCCCGTCCGAGGTCGCGGTCGTAGTCCTCGCGCCTGTCACCCCGTTCGCCCAGGCCGCCAGCGTCGGGCCGGGCCCGCTCGGCGTCCGCTCCGCCTCCCGCGCGGCCCGCGCCAGCGTCCGCGTCGCGCCGCTCGTGGACGAGGCCGCCCGCTGCTCCCGCGTGCAGGGCAGCTGCCTCCGCTGCCGCCGCTTGAGCCGCAGCAGCCGCGACCGCGGCCTCCTCGGCGGCCCGCGCTGCTGCCAGCTCGGCGGCTGCCAGCCACTGTGCCCGAGCAGCCGCAGCCGCCCGCTCCTCCGCCTGCCGCTCCCTCTGTTCCGCCGCAGACCGGGACAGCCTGCTCCGCCCGCCGGAGGTGGTGGAGCCATGGGAAGTGTGAGAAGAAGAACGAGTGGACATGGCTGCGGATCCAGGATTGGTAAAGGGGAAAACCCCGGGTAAACTTAGGTTCTAGATACCATTTGTTAGAACCAAAACACAGGTTTTGGGCTAGAATTTCAGTTTCATTAGCCTTACCACAATTATGGCAAGTTGGGGATACATATAGGGTGACTTGCTTGCAACTTAAAAAGCTACGACATATTCTCGAGATGCTAAAGTAAGATAAGGATAAAGATAAGGGCTGACACAGCCACCAACTAATCTAGATAAGTATCCTAGGTAGATAAAGACAAGACTTATAGCTGTCCTGGTCTATCCAATTTGACCTCTTCTATCAGAGATGTAACATAAAATGTGCACAAAAGATTATTCTAATTTTCCGCATCAGAAATCTTTATGTTAATAACAGTGCTGTGTACATTTTGCAGGTGTGGCTCTTATGACCATTACTTGTATGCATTAAATTACAAAGATCGCTGCTGTACCTACAAAATTTCTTGTGGTGGAAGCATTTATGGTTCTCCTGCTATTGACATGGTATCATCACCGGTTCTCAAAAATCATTTTATATTAGATATATATACAGATGGGCTCTACTAATTTTGTGTCATCTATATTACCTCCTTGCAGGCACAAAATATAATCTATGTCACATCTGCAAGTGGACTTGTGACTGCAGTATCATTTAAGGTGATTTTAAGACTACTTTGGGAAATTTGAATGTCTAAAGCACACATTTTTAACTTCTCAGTCTGTTCCATGGGATGTCCTTACTTTTGAGCAAAACTTGATAAATGAATACATCAATGACCTTTCAATATTGAATTTGAATGTTTAGAGTCTTCACTGATTTCTTTTGGTGGAGCAGGAACCATCCTTCAGAGTTCTTTGGCAATACGAAGCTGGTGCACCAATTTTTGGTTTTCTCGCCATAGATCATCAAAGTGGAAAAGGTATTTCTTCAGCCATTTGATGTAGATATTCTGGAATATGGATATACATACACATACTGTTATATTTCAAAAGTACTTTGATTCAATATGCATGTTACATTGAATGCCATAGTGTAACTATGCGCTAACCAATCATCATTTGCTGGTTATATGCCATCATGTTTAAGTTGGCAAGGTCAATGATTGTAGGTACAGTTACCTTCAATCGCACCTTATTTGATCAGTCTCTATATAAAAGCATGACATGTAATAATAAAATTTGAATATAGATGTCGTCATCTTTTATACCTCATGGCTCATGCCAATCTGGGCCAACATAGGGTTTGGACATACCTTTTCCTTTTATGTGCTGTGCTGAGTATCACACTTGCTACATGCAGTTATTTGTTGTTTAGTGAATGGCCTAGTTATGGCATTGAACTCACAAGGCTCTATTGTTTGGAAGGTAATTTTTCTTCTGTACCTTGTTCTTGTAGTCAAAAGAAACGCATATGGATAGTTGAGTAAGAAAGAAAGAGCTATTGATGCTTAGAATCTACTCTAGTTTGGCACTATATGACATTGTCTCAATGAGAGTAAAAATGCACATTTTTCACTCTTATGTTGTACATCTGATCCGTTTTTTCTTGTGTAGTGCAGTCTCAACATATTTATTAGTGTCCAAATCCATAACTTGCTATTAAAAATCCAGGCAACTGTTGGTGGTCCTATTTTTGCTGGTGCATGTTTGTCACCCACGCTCCCTCATCAGGTACTTGCTTGTGCTTGACTACATTGATAATTTGATGCTCCTTGTTTGGAGGAAACTAAGCAAATCTTACGCATTATGTCACTAGCAGGTGCTTATACCTTCCCGTGATGCCAATTTATACTCTTTCAATACTGTAAGTTTGATTTCATTGTACCATTTAATTTAGTGACTAATCAATCATGCATGCTTAAGAGTTTGCTTCGTGTTGCCAATCTATGTTTTTTAACAAGGTGTGCCTCCGAATTTTAATTTGTGGTAATTGTTTTTGTTAAAAGATATGTAGTACTACTACTTCTCAGATGCTAACTTGGCCGTTGCTGGTAATAGTTTTCAAAAGCAGTCGTAACTCCTAGCCAATTAAGCTGTGCCTATGGTACTTCTCAAATAACAGTTAGAAAAAAAGGTTATAACAGTTAGAAAAAAAGGTTATCTTCACAGTGAGTATTACCTAGTAATTTAAATTAATTTTGGTTAGGTTCTATAAGAATGACAGTTTTTGACAACGATATTCAAGTAGTTGATGGGAGTGATGCAAAAATGGTTCCCTTTCTTGCATTTTGGTAGAAATCGATTGTTTCATATACAACTTAGTAGCATAAACTCTTAATATCATTGCTGCAGGTTTCTGGAGCCCTTCTTTGGGTATACAAGGCTGGGGATCCAATTACTGCATCTGCTTTTGTTGATGAGCTGTTAACATCAGAGTCATCTGGACCATCTGAGAGGTACCGAACTTACTGGTACAGTGTTTTTCTCTCACAAAAAAATCAGCGAACAGTACTTTTCAGCCTGGCTTTTCAGCGAAGCGAACAGGGCCTCGTTAGCTATTAGATGTAAAGGAAATGACATGGCTGCCTTTTCTCTTCAGATTTGCTTGTATCTGCACGAGTTCCGGGAAGGTCCATGTCATTAGGATTAGAGCTGATGCTAAGTATAATCAGGAGCAAGCTGGTGAAGGTGTTAAATCTGAGGAGTTGGTCCAAGGAGTGGCGTCCATTAAACTTCCAGGGGACATATTTTCTTCTCCCTTGATGGTCGGTGGACACATATTTGTTGGATGCAGAGATGATCGGTTACATTGTCTCACCATCACCACATAGTTTCAAGTGATTTTATTGGAGGTGATATAACTTGCCCATGCCTGGCTTTGCCATGCTGCCCGAGATCATGTCTTCCGTTCCGTGACAAGGGCCTTTCTTATTGGCAAGGTGCACGGCAGCACAACATAGACGAGTTTGGCAGAAGCTCCTGATGCATATGGATCTCCAATGATTGCTTTCCATGTCTGCACAGGAAGCTTTCGGCAGCCTGCTCTCGCGACTCAAGTGCTAACTGATCAAGTGAGTGGATACCTTTCAACCTCACATTGTCATTACAACATTTGCATTCACCCTATGTGGAACCTTCGCCACTGTCCTGCAAGACTGGTGAGTCATGCTGCTGTTCCCTTCAGTGAGTGCTGGTGGCTTAAGGGAAGTTAACTGATAGGAAGACCACCCATGTCCAGTGATTTGCAGAGACTGTAAAAATTGCTCCACATAGATTTATATTATTTCCTAGAAGGAGTTTATGATAGGGACAATGTCCTCCAAGAAATGTTCGAATGGATGCAGCTTCCTGCGCCACATATGTACCAAGTCTCTAGGAGAAGTTTTTCTTTGCATTAGGGTTTTATATGTTTTTCCTTGTTCAATCAAAGAGGGGCTCTGTAAGAAAAATAGCAACTGAAACTGAAACAGTACCCCTGCTTTTGTTGGGTACCGCAAAGTTTTATCAGGTAAAACAGCCTTATACTGTGCACCGCTACTGTATGTGTATAGTAATATATTTCTTTGAAAACATAGCATGTGCAACTATATACAATATTATTATTGCTTGACGGTAGAATAGCTAAACGTTGTAACAAAACTTAGCAGTAGTGCTTTCAAAAAAAAACTTAGCAGTAGTACATTTACTACACACTATTCCTATCATGTGAAATAAGTAGCAAATGGAGATAAAATCATAACTGCAGCATACTATGCTCTTCTGGACATGAATTTTTCACTGGTACTACCTTATACAGAAGCAAGTCTTGGAAAAATTTCATGATTTTTGGATAAGTTATACTACCACAATAAATATAATAATAGAAAAGCATAAAATAAATGTGGGGGGTGTTTGGCACAGCTTCACGTAGCTCCAGAAAATAGCTCCGCTCTCAATTTTTCCTGCGAAACGGTCTAGCTCCACGAACTCCACGTCCGCCAAAAGCTTGGATCTGGATCAAAATTAAACGGTTTGATAGTTGAGGTGCCTAAGTTAGACGGTTTTGTAGTTAGAGGTTAAAATTATATAAAGGCAGAAGTTGTCAGCTGAAAATGAACTTAATCCTTATTATACAAAAAAAACTTGGAGTGTGCGATGAATACGAATCATGAAAGTAAACCTCTTCTTGTATTGAGCAAACAATTGATGGTCAAACCTTTAAAAGTTCGACTGGATCTTGGTTCGAGCATGTGTTACTCTTTCGGCTAACGAAAAAAATCTCTAAATAAGACAAAAAAAATTACCGTGCTAATTAAAGGGAAAAAAACAAAATTATGCATCACTGGCATTAGAAAATGTTAACACAAAATATATCTATACTTTTGTCGGTGTTTCGGACCGGGGGGTCCTCAACCGACTAGTGAATTTGTTCTGCGTGCTCCCGATTCCGGATGGTGATGCAAAGAGACACAAGGTTTATACTGGTTCAGGCAATCGGCGCCCTACGTCCAGTCTGAGGGATAGAACTTGTATTCCTTGCACCGAAGTGCTCATAGTAGGGGTTACAAGCTAAGGGAGAGAGGGAACTTGTCCCAGGTCTCGGCAGGGTGTCGTGGGGCCGTCTGAGACGTTGCTCTCAAGCGGCTGGAAGGTGTGCGTGTGTGTGTGTTCTCCGGGCATCCCCCTAAGTGGCCCAAGTCCTCTCCTTTTATAGTTGAAGGGGGGACAAGGGCAGTACATGTATTACTATGCGGCGTCGTGCCGACAGGGACGGCATGTCCAAGCCCTGTGGCCTGTTCCTGTGGCGGCGTGGTCGTCGGAGCGGCCCATCCTTGGAGTACTGGGGCGGCGTGGTCGTCCCATCAGATCCTGTGCGTCGTGGGAGCCCCAGGAATGCCTCGGAGTGGACGTGGCGGCGACCATAAGCCGCTGGGGACGGACTATGCACGAGGCCGAAACTTGGTCGGGGCCGAGGCTGGTACTGCGGGGGGGGGGTCTCGGCAGGCGCGGACCCCAATATTGCCGAGGCCCTGATGTACAGTGCCGAGGCCTTGGTGTACAGCGCCGAGGCCTTGAGCGGGCGGCTGATCGTGGACACAGTGGTAGGACACAGTGGCCAGTAACCCCCGCCATATCCTGTCCCAGGCGCTGACGGCGGCTGATCGTGGTCACAGTGTTTGGACACAGTGGCCGGTAATCCCTGCCATATCCTGTCCCAGGCGCTGACGACGGCTGATCGTGGTCACAGTGTTTGGACACAGTGGCCGGCAATCCCCGCCGTGCCCTGTCCTGGCCGGTATGGTGCTGATGCGACTTCGGGTCGCGTCGGTCTTTCTGTGACGTTGAGCCGCTGTCCGGCTGAGATCACGGGGGTGGTTGAAAGCATTAATGGGACGTGACCGGCTGTCGGGAGGGTCGGCCGAGGCGGGGGGCGACGGACCGCGGGCAAGCCGGCCTCGAGCGACACGGAGAATGGGGCCTCGCACGAGACGGGGATCAGGCTCCTTGCTGAGGCTTCACGCGAGAGGCCTCGCGCGATACGGAGAACGCGCCTCCTGCCGAGGCCTTCTGTGGAGAGCCTCGGGCGAGGCGGAGACGGTGTTCCCTGCCGAAGCCTTCCCTGGGGAGCCTCGCCAGGATGTCGAGACCTCCTTCTCGGGGCTCGAGGCGAGGAGGAGGAGGACCCAGTGGGCCTGGTCACGACGGGGAGGGGCCCACGACTTACCTTTTTGCTTTTATCATCGTTATTTTTTAGATGGGACTGGGGCAACCCATTTGATGTTTTGCTTGGGGTACCCCATTCTAAGGTACCCGACAGTAGCCCCTGAGCCTCGGGGGGAGTGCGCGCACTCCCCCTGAGGGTTTGCCGAGGCTTGGTTCATACCTGCTCCGTAGGAATTGGGGCTTGTTTTTTGAGGTTCTGGTGGGTGCGCGTGAGCACACCCACCGGGTGTAGCCCCCGAGCCCCTGGGGGAGTGGAGTTATTCCTCCAGGGGCTTTCTTCATTTCCGTGTCTGAACGAGTAGTTCTTATTGCATTTGCCAAGCCCCCAAGCGCAAGTTCGGGTTGCGGGGGTCTCGGCGAGGCTGCAGGGAAAAAGGCCTCTAGCCTCTGCGCGGAGCAAGAGGTTCGTCAGGGGCCCCCTGACTTTGGGTATGATCCTCACGCTTCCTTTCACTCGGAAGGAGGGGTGGAACGTGCCATGCTACCCTCGATGGGCACGAGCGTGGACACTTCCGGTGAGCTGTTAGCGGGTAGTCCGAGTGGAGGCCCGAGCCTCGTTCGCTGGGGGACGGCTAGTGGTCTAGGGATGCACTCCAAGAGTACCAAGGGGTTTCTCTAGTGGGTGCCGAGGCCGTTCGCGGGCCTCGGTGGCTCGGTGCCTCCCTACGATGGGATCCCATTCGGATACTTCCCCGCCGGTCTCGGACACGACTTAGGACGCCCCGAGCGACCGTTCGCTCGGGTCTGGGCCATTCGTAGGCTCGCCCCGATGTCGTCCCTGACTCTATTGCCCTAGGGCGGCTATCGAAACCTTTTGGAGGCCCAGCCTTCAAACCCCTGGATCGTAACGGGCTCGGCGCCCTTTTATCGTGTTTGTAGCGAAACCTCTAGCGCGGTTTTGGACTGTTTGTCTTTGCCTTGGGTGTTCTGGTCCTTTCATCTGGTCTTCACGTGTCCTTTTTGTTCGGACGGAGGATTAGTTTGCGGAGCCCATTCTGGTCTCGGCAAGGTTGCAGGAAGAGCCCCTAGCCTCTGCGCGAGAGGGCCGTCGGGAGTTCTCCTAACTTTTTATATGCCCCTCGCGCGTGAGGGTTTGTTTGCCGAGGCCCCTTTGGGCGCGAGCCCGGGTCGTGAGGTCTCGGCATACTTGCAGGAGGAGCCCCCTAGCCTCTGCAAAGGGCGAGAAGGCAGTCAGGGGTTCCCTTGACTTTTTATGCGACCCTCGCGCTTCCTTTTCGCTCGGAAGGAGGGGTGGAACGTGCCTCGCTACCCTCGATGGGCACGAGCGGTGGCACTTCCGGTGAGCTGTTATCGGGTAGTCCGAGTGGAGGTCCGAACCCCGTTCGTTAGAGGATGGCTAGCGGTCTAGAGACACACTCCAAGAGTACCAGAGGATTTCTCTAGTGGGTGCCGAGGCCGTTCATTGGGCCTCGGTGGGTCGGTGCCTCCCTACGGTGGGATCCCATTCAGATACTTTCCTGCTGGTCTCGGACACAACTTTGGGCGTCCCAGGCGTTTCGCTCGCTTGGGTCTCGGCCCCGTATAGGCTCGCCCGCAGTTGCCCCTGACTCTGTTATCCTGGGGCAGCTGTCGAAACCCTTTGGGGCCCAGCCTTCGAACCCCTGGATCATAACGGGCTCAGAGCCCGATTCCTTCCTATGAAAGGAACAGGCCGCGGGAAATGTCCTCCCTATCGGCTCGGCCGCGGGTGGCGCGCCTTTTGAGGCGGTTTCACGGGGATGTGAAACAACGCCCGCTGCCGTAGTGGGCGAGCGCGACGTGATGGACGGGACGTAACTGTTCACGCATTTAATGCGGGAGACGTGGGCGCGTGGGCCGCCGAAATCGGCTCGTGGTTAACTGCGCCGGACGGGGAAAACCTCCCTAATTTCATCGCCCGTTCGTTTCACCTCCTCCCTGCATAAATACCCGAAGAGTCTCGCCCCTCCTTATCTTACCTTGCCTGCCTCCTCCGTCGAGCCGTCGCCAGAGCAGCGGGTGCTGGGAAGAAGAGGAGAGAAGAGCGAGTCTAGGGAGAAAGCGAGAAAAAAGCGAGAGCATGGAGGGAGGGAGGAAAACTCACCACCGCGCCCGATTCCTCCATCGCATTCATGGCCGGCAACGTCGTTGTTGTCGAGGCGGACCCCTAGGATCCGTCGGATGTCACTGAGGAGATGCTCCAGTCGCTTGTCGACGGTGGACTCCTCCACCCGGTGACAGACCCTAGTAGGCCGGAGTGGATTGCTCCATACGGCGAGCTGGAGCCGAGGCCCCGCGACGGCTATGTCGTGAGCTTCGTCTCCTTCCACGAGCGCGGCCTCGGCGTTCCGGCGGACCGGTTCATGCGGGCGCTCCCGCATTACTACGGAGTGGAGCTCCACAATTTTAATCCCAACTCCATCGCTCAGGCGGCTATCTTTGTTGCCGTCTGTGAGGGGTATTTGGGGATCGCTCCCCATTGGGATTTGTGGCTCCACCTATTCCGGGCGGGGCATACTACCAAGCCGACGGGCACGTCGGGCAAGAGGAAGGCGTCGAGGGCTGGAGGCTGCACTCTCCAAGTGCGCCAAGACCGCCTACACCTCTACATCCTGGCCCAACTCGCGTCCTCCAACCGCCGGTGGTACACGAGTTGGTTCTACCTCCGCAACAACGACGGGGGACTTCCCCCTTATACTGGGCGGATTGTGGGGAGTTGCCTGGAGAAATGGAAATGGGGCGTCCCGAAGGTCGACCAGCCCAAGCTGGAGCCGCTCCTGGAGGGGCTGGCGAGGCTGCGGAACCATGGCCTCACCGTCGCTGTGGTCGTGGCCGCCTTCCACCGTCGGAGGGTGCTGCCGCTGATGGCTCGACGACGGTGGCTATTTGAGATGAGGCCGGGTGAGCCCGTCGAAGGCACCCGGATGTCTTCCTCCGCCCTCTCCGACGAGGAGATTCACCGTCGGGTGGGGGAGATGGTAGATGTGAAGTTGAGGGGCGGCAACCTGACCCCCTTCGCGATGCGATCGTCGTGGGGGTTTCTTTCGCTGGTAAGTCGAGTGCCGCTGCAGCCTCTGAGCCTCCTCAATCTCCCTTTATCCCTTGTTTCTTTATGCACGTTTGTGGTTTGTTCAGGGGATGAGGGACGTGCGCTCCTCCCCACCGCCCGTTCCCGAGGACGCGGGGCAGCGGGCGATTAACCGCGCTCACGCCGACGCGCAGAAGAAGCGGAAGGATGCTAAGGCGGCGAAGCGCACGAAGCACATCCTTGCGCGCGAGGCGTTGGATAAGCGCCGCCGTCAGCAGCGGAAGGAAGGTCTCCCGTTGGAGGAGTCCCCGTCGACGTCGTTGTCGACGGAGGCCTCGGACGGGAATGACAAGGACGAGGTGGGGCAAGGCCCCCTAGACCACCTTCCGGACGTCGAGGAGGTGGCGCCCGGGGCGTCGGTAAGCAGCCCGGCACCCCCGGGAAGGGGAGAGGAAGCGGACCCGGGGCCGGCGGTGGCCCCTCCGGGGCCGTGGCCGACACGCCCGAGGCGCGGGCGTTAGGCAAACGCACCATCAGCCCGGTAAGCTCGGCGGTCGCGGTGGAGCCGGTGGCGGTGGAGGCGACGCCACCGGCCCCGTAGAGGATCGAAGGGGCGCCGGGGTCCACCGAGGACCGACCGGCGTCGGTGGATACGGACGCGACGCCCCTGCCGCCGCCTCCGCCGTTGCGGAGGAGGTTTGCTGTGGCGAAGCTGGGGCTGCCCCGTTCAAAGTAAGTGTGTTTTTGGCGGGGTTATGGTGTCTTCCATTCGCTTTTTTGGTCTCGTGCTGACCCTGTAGGTTGATTTTCTTTAGTCAGAAGCGGCCTGCGGACGACCTCCCCTTGGCGCCCCTTAAAGCGCTTAAGGCAAGCCCCGACTCCTCTGCCCACTGGGTGGCGGAGGCACAAGCCGCCATCCAGCGCGGCGCGGCATCGGCGAGGGTCGACCCACAGGAACCGGCTGCCCAAGGAAGGGTTGCCGAGGCGGCCCCTACACGGTCGGATGGGGCCGTCGTGCCCTTTGTTGCCGAGGCTCCCGGGGCCTCCGGGGCTGAGGCGATGGGGGCCCCGGTGCCCATGACCGCCGAGACCGCAGTGCCCACGGCCGGCGCTTCTGCGTCTACCGAGGCCATAATGACGGAGGCCGGAGCCCCCGAGGCCGCCGAGGCCATGACTGCAGAGGCCGGAGCCCCCGAGGTCACCACGACCGTCGTGATGGCAGTGAGGCCGTCTGTGCAGGAGGCGGAGATGTCGATGGCGGAGGCCTCGGCCGTGCCCTTGGCTCAGGGCCCGTCGTTGTTGCGGGAGAGTGCCCGGGAGACGGAGGTCTATCCGATCTCCTCCGATGATACCTCCTGGGCACGAGAGGTGGTTGGCGCCGAGGAGACCGACGTCGTGGAGCAGCCAGCGCCGCTCTTAGATGAGGGAAGCTCGGCCCTTGTGCGGGTACGACCCGATGCCCGCGGGTGGGATCACCTGTGGGTACTGTGGCGGAGCCAAGATGACCCTGAGGGGGAGCCTTTGTTTGCCCTCGAGGACACGGCCGAGGGCGGGCGCTGGAGTACCTTCGAGCAGTACCGTGAGCTGGCGGAACAGTCGCTACGGACGGCGCTGTCCGTGGTGGCCGACGAACTGCCCGGAGTCGCTCAGGTTCGTGTTTTCCTTTCTTGCGCGACGTTGTTCTTTCCTTGGTTTTGTCACAATCGACGACCTCTGCTCTACCTCCTCAGGAGCTCGAGACCCGGTCCCTCGAGAAGTCGGTCTTCCTCCGGCGGGAGAGGGGAATCTGGGACCAGCTTCAGAGGCAGAGGGGCCTTCTTGCCGATGCTAACGAGCTTCTGTCGGCCCGAAGCGCGGAGGTGGAGGACCTTCGCCTTCGCTGTGTCGACGCGAAGGTCGAGGCGGCCATGGCCCAGACGCAGCTCGCCCCCTTGGCGGCGTGGATCAAGGAGCTAGAGGAGGAGCTTACCCGCGCCGTCAGCGACCGGGATGGCTTCAGGTCCCGGGCTGAAGAAGCGATGACCTCGGGCAAGGCCCTCGCCGGGCAGCTGGGGGCAGAGGAGAGTGCGCACCGGCTGACCAAAGGCGCTCTGAACGAGGCCCTTGCTGCGGCTGAGGCCTCGCAAATCGAGGCTGTGGTTTTGAGGGGGACGGTCGAGGGTGAGTTCGAGTCCCCTTGTTTTGTTTTCTTCCCCTTATGTTCGCTTCCTAACTTCCTCGTATGACACAGAGCTGGGGAGTGAAGCCTCCAGGGTGGCCGAGGCCTCTCGAGTCGAGGTCCAGTGGTTGAAGGCGAAAGCCGAGGCCTGCCAGGCCGAGGCCCGACGCTGGGAGCTGAAGGCCAAGGGTGAGCTCCGTGGGCTCCCGTCCCTAACTTAGGTTGTTTTTTCTCTGGCTCGACCTTATTTCATTTTCTATGGTGTAGAGTCAGAGGCGGAGGTCGTTCGGGCCGCCGAGGCTTCCAGCGCGGTGCAGACGGTGCTCGAGACCGAGATCGGGGAGCACAAGGCGCTAAAGCGTGCTGCCCTTTCCGCCTGTGAGGCCCTGGAAGTTGAGGGGGTTCAGTCGAGCAGCTCCCTGGGGAGCCGCTTGATTGCGCTGAGCAGCCAGATGCGCGAGCGGCTCCGAGGGGCGCTGCACACGGGTGTCAAGCGGGCGATGGCCGTCATCTCCTCTCACTACCTTGGCGTCGACCTCCCGGCCATCAGTGATGGCTACGTTCTGCCTGATGATGATGAGGAGGCCCACGCGGCGGTCGCGAAGCTGCTGGAGGCGGCGGAAGGCCCTAGCACGGCGCTGGCGACGCTCTTTGAAGATGAGGTGGTTCCTCCCCTACCCTTTGCCGGTGCTGGGGGCCCTGAGCCTTAATCTAGGCCCCGGGGGTTGTGTTTCTTAGTTGTTTTTCTCATGTTTCCGAGCCTTTGCCCTCTGTTGCTCCTAATCCGATTTCGTTTGCAAAACGCCCCTTTGGGGCCTAAGCCATCCCTTGAGCGAGAGGTAGTGAGGGAGTGCCATAGCCCGAGGGTGTAGGTCATCTCGCGACTCAGCCGACCTCTTGCTTAGGAAACAGACCTTGGTCCGAGGAGTCTCTACAAATGATTCGTCAGAGCCTGCTAGAGACTTGGCGTAGGAATTTTTTCGAAAAGCAACTAAAAAATGGTGTGTGGGACCTAGGGGAAGTCCCCCATCTAGCCCCCGAGGGAGGCTTGGTTCTGCTAAGGCAGAGCCGAGTCTCCCTTATTGTGTTTATTGTACTGCCAAGACCTATTGTGGGCTCGGGGGGTTTCTCGAAAAGTAAAGACCAACTAAAGAGCGCTTTTTAATTGCATTTCGAGAAACGATATATACAATGCTTGGAAATTTAGGGATAAAAGCGACGTAGCTGTTCTATGTTCCAAGCGTTGGTGAAGATTTCGCCCTTCTTGTTGGTCAGCTTGTAGGTCCCGGGCTTCAGGACTTGGGCAATGATGTACGGTCCTTCCCATGGCGGGGTCAGCTTGTGGTGACCCTTGTTGCTCTGTGCTAGCCTTAGCACCAGGTCGCCTACCTTCAGGTCTTGGCCTCGGATGCGTCGGGCCTAATAGCGCTGCAGGCTCTGCTGATACTTGGCCGAGTGTAGTAGCACGACGTCTTGGGCTTCCTCCAGCTGATCGAGGGCGTCCTCTCGGGTTGTGCGGTTGCTTTGTTCGTTATAGGCTTGCAGCCTCGGGGAACCATATTCCAGGTCAGTGGGGAGGATGGCCTCGGCCCCATAGACTAGGAAGAAAGGCGTGAACCCCGTGGCTCGGCTCGGAGTGTTCCTCAGGCTCCAGATGACCGATGGGAGCTCGGCGAGCCATTTCTTGCCATACTTTTTCAACCGGTTGTGAATTCTTGGCTTGAGGCCTTGTAGGATCATGCCATTGGCATGCTCTACTTGGCCGTTGGTCCTTGGGTGTCCTACGGCCGACCAGGCCACACGGATGTGGTGGTCGTCGCAAAACGTCAGGAACTTTTTGCCGGTGAACTGCGTCCCGTTGTCGGTAATGATGGTGTTGGGGACCCCGAACCGGTGGATAATATCAGTGAAGAACAGCACTGCCTGTTCGGATTTGATTCGATTGATCGGACAGGCCTCGATCCATTTGGAGAACTTGTCGATTGATACCAGTAGATGGGTGTAGCCCCTGGGGGCCTTTTGCAGAGGCCCGACCATGTCGAGCCCCCACACGGCGAACGGCCATGTGATGGGGATGGTTTGCAAGGCCAGGGCCAGGAGATGTGTCTGCCGAGCGTAGTACTGGCATCCTTCGCAGGAGCGTATTAGCTTGGTAGCGTCGGCGACCGCCATCGGCCAGTAGAACCCTTGGCGGAAAGCGTTCCCTATGAGCGTCCGAGGCGCCGCATGGTGCCCGCAGGCACCTGCGTGTAAGTCCCAAAGCAGGGCTTGGCCCACCTCGGAACTGATGCATCGTTGAAGGACGCCTGAGGGACTTCGCCTGTATAATTCACCATTGTAGAGGGCGTAGGTCTTGGCTCGGCGCGCAAGCCATCGTGCTTCAGTTCGGTCGTCGGGAAGCTCCCCCCGGTCAAGCCAATCGAGGAACGGGACTCGCCAATCCGCGTCCTGATCATTCTGCGGAGGCTCGGCGTTGACTTCCATGACCTCAGGCTTGGTTGAGGGGGTCTCGGCAGCAGAGGGGGTGCTTGGCTTTGCCATGGGTTCCCCAGGTGGGCCCTCCTCTGTTGTCGAGGTGCAGCCGATGGATGGTTTGTGGAGGTCTCTAGCAAAGACGTTCGGGGGGACCGGGGCCCATGCTAAGGCCATCTTTGCCAGCTCGTCGGCGGCCTCGTTGTACTTTCACGCGACGTGATTTAGTTCGAGACCGTCGAACTTGTCTTCTAGGCGTCGCACCATCTTGCAGTAAGGCTCCATTTTAGGGTCGAGGCAGTTTGACTCCTTCATCACTTGGTCTATGACGAGCCGCGAGTCGCCTCGGACGTCGAGGCGCCGTGCCCCAAGCTCGATGGCGACTTGTAAGCCATTGATGAGGGCCTCGTATTCAGCCACGTTGTTGGAGGCGGCAAAGTGGAGCCGCACCATGTAGCACATGTGTGCTCCGAGGGGCGAAATGAAGAGCAGACCCGCGCCTGCCCCGGTCTTCATCAGGGATCCGTCGAAGTACAGGGTCCAGCACTCCGTCTGAATCTGAGCAGGTGGCAATTGAGTATCTGTCCATTTAGCCACGAAATCAGCCAAGACCTAAGACTTGACCGCTTTTCGAGGCGCAAAGGTCAAGGTTTCCCCCATAAGCTCGACAGCCCACTTGGCTATCCTGCCCAAGGCCTCCCGGTTATGAACTATCTCGCCCAGGGGGAAGGATGATACCACAGTCACTGGGTGCGACTCGAAGTAGTGGCGCAGTTTGCGCCGGGCCAGGACCATGGCGTAGACTAGCTTCTGGATGTGGGGGTAGCGCGCTTTGGTCTCGGAGAGCACCTCGCTGATGAAATAGACCGGTTGCTGGGTAGGCAGAGTATGCCCTTCTTCTTGCCTCTCTACTACTACGGCGGCGCTGACCACTTGGGTTGTTGCGGCGATGTAGAGTAAGAGGGCCTCGTCCAAGGTCAGGGGTATCAGAATGGGAGGATTGGTGAGCAGCCTCTTGAGTCTGTCGAGGGCTTCCTCGGCCTCGGGGGTCCAGGAAAAACGCTCGGACTTTCTCAAGAGTCGGTACAGAGGCAAACCTTTTTCATCGAGGCGTGAGATGAAGCGGCTCAGGGCCGCAAGGCATCCCATGACCCTCTGTACTCCCTTGAGGTCTCTGATTGGTCCCATGCTGGTTATAGTCGAGACCTTCTCTGGGTTGGCCTCAATGCTGCGTTCCGAGACTATGAATCCTAAGAGCATGCCTCGGGGGACCCCGAACACACACTTCTCGGGGTTGAGCTTGATGCCCTTCTCTCTAAGGCATTTGAAGGTCACCCTCAAGTCATTCATGAGATTCTCAGCCTTTCTGGTTTTGACCATGATGTCGTCTATGTAGGCCTCGACGGTCTGCCCGATGTTGTCACCAAAGACCTGGGTCATGCACCGCTGGTACGTGGCACCCGTGTTTCTGAGGCCGAAGGGCATCGTCACGTAGCAGTACATGCCAAACGGTGTGATGAAAGAAGTTGCGAGCTGGTCGGATTCTTTCATCTTGATCTGATGGTAACCAGAGTACGCATCGAGGAAAGACAGGGTCTCGCACCCTGCGGTGGAATCAACGATTTGATCGATTCGAGGTAATGGGAAGGGGACCTTTGGACAGGCTTTATTCAGACCGGTGTAGTCTACACACATCCTCCATTTCCCATTTTTCTTCTTGACTAAAACGGGGTTAGCCAACCACTCTGGGTGGGATACTTCCTTGATGAACCCGGCTGCCAAGAGTTTCTGTACCTCCTCTCCGATGGCCCTGCGCTTTTCTTCGTCGAAGCGGCGCAGGCGTTGCCTCGCCGGTCTAGATCTAGCTCGGATGTCCAGGGTGTGCTCGGCGACTTCCCTTGGTATGCCCGGCATGTCCAAGGGACTCCATGCGAATATGTCGGCATTCGCACGGAGAAAGTCGACGAGCACGGCTTCCTATTTGATGTCGAGGGTGGCGCTGATCCTTAGCGCTTGGTCGTCGGGGCATGCGGGGTCGACCGGGATGAGTTTGATGGTTTCAGCGGGCTCGAACGCCCCCGCGCGACGCTTGGAGTCAGGCACCTCGCCACTAAGTTGGTCGAGGTGGGCGATGAGGGTCTCGGCCTCTGCAAGAGCCTCGGCGTACTCGATGCACTCGACGTCGCAGTCGTATGCATGTTCGTACGTGGACTCGATTGTGATGACACCATTAGGGCCTGGCATCTTGAGCTTGAGGTAGGTATAGTTGGGCACTGCCATGAACTTGGCGTAGCACGGTCGCCCCAGAATGGCGTGGTAGGCTCCCCCAAACCCGACTACCTCGAAGGTGAGGACTTCCTTACGGTAGTTGGAAGGGGTGCCGAAGCAGACAGGAAGGTCGATGCGCTCGAGGGGTCGCGTGCGCTTCCCTGGCATGATGCCGTGGAAGGGTGCGACGTCGCCTCATAGCCTCGACCGGTCGATCTCCAAGAGCTCCAGGGTGTTGGCGTAGAGGATGTTGAGGCCGCTGCCTCCGTCCATCAACACCTTGGAGAGTCGGGTGTTGCCGATGATCGGGTCGACGACCAGTGGGTACTGCCCGGGATTCGGAATACGGTCGGGGTGGTCACCTCGATCGAAGGTGATCGCCTCTCGAGACCAGTCAAGGTACTGGGGGGTGGCCACCTTGACCGAGAAGACTTCTCGGCGTTCCCTCTTACGCTGCCGCGCCGTAAGACATGCCGAGGGCCCACCGAAGATCATGAAAGCGTTGCGTACCTCGGGGAACCCGTCGTCCTTGTCTTCGTCCCGTCCGCCGGTGCCTTTCTGCTTGGCGTCGTCGTTGGGGAGCCCGAGCCTGGCGTAGTAGCGCCGTAGCATGGTGCAATCCTCGAGAGCGTGCCTGACCGGGCCCTGGTGGTAAGGGCAGGGTTTCTTAAGCATGTCGTCGAAGGGCCTAGGGCCTTTGGGGCCTCGGGGATTCTTGCGCTCTGTGGTCGCGACCAGATCAGCCTCCAGGACCTCCTGCCTCCCCAGGCGCCCCTTTTTCTTTTTCTTAGGGAGGTGGGAGGCTGAGGCCTCGGGGGCCTCTTCCCTCCGCTTACCCTTGGCATCAGTGTCGGGGAAGATGGCTCCGACAGCCTCTTCTCCTGAGGCAAAGCTGGTGGCGATGTCGAGGAGCGCGGCAGCAGAGCGCGGGACGTTACGACCTAACTCTTGGACCAAGTCCCGACAAGTGGTGCTGGAGAGGAAAGCCTGGACGATCTCCGAGTCGCCGACGCTGGGTAGCTCGGTGCATTGTTTGGAGAAGCACCGGATGAAGTCTCGGAGAGACTCGTCCGGCTTCTGGCGACAGCTCTTAAGATCCCAGGAATTCCCAGGGCGCACGTACGTGCCCTGGAAGTTCCCGACGAAGATCCTAACCAAATCGCGCCAGTCGTGGATTTGCGAGGGAGGGAGATGCTCGAGCCAGGCTCGTGCCGAGTCCGACAAGAGCAAAGGGAGATTGCGGATGATGAGCAGGTCATCGTCCGCGCCGCCTAGCTGGCAGGCCAGGCGGTAATCGGTGAGCCAGAGCTCTGGGTTGGTCTCGCCGCTGTACTTCGCGAGATTGGCCGGCTGTCGGAACCGGGCGGGGAAAGGAGCAGCACGGATGGCCCCGCTGAAGACCCGAGGGCCTGGCGGCTCAGGGGAAGGACTGCGGTCCTCACCGCTGTCGTAGCGACTGCCTCAGCGTGGGTGGTAGCCCCGAGCGGGCCCCTCGTTGTCGTGGCGTCGTCGCCTGCTGACCACCTCATGGTCTCCCCGCACCTCGCGTCGACTGCCGAGGCGGTCCAGGAGCACAGGGACCCTGTGGGCTATCGGCGCTCGGTCGGGGTCGGGACGAACTGGGGCTTCCTTGTCCTGCCGAGGCGGTGCCGTGAGAAGGTTCGAGGCACCCCCGCACCGTTGGGAGGCGGAACTCTCGGCCTGCTGAACCGTAGCGGTCTCTAGGAGATCGCAGAGCTCGCCGCGGACCTACCGCCCCTCCATGGTAGAAGGCTCGGGCATTGCGCGAACCAACATTGCCGCAACCGCAACGTTCTGGCTGGCGCAATTGAAGACTGGGGGTTGCTCGCTCCCCTCGTCGTCATGGATGCGGTGATACACATCGCGAGCTCTTCGTCGGGCTCCCCCACCTTCACCGTGGCCTCGCTGTTCCTGTTCGAGAGAGTCTCGAAGCTGCTGCAGAAAGAGTTGGTCTTGCTCGACCTTGGCCTGGAGCTCATGGAGTTGCTCTAGGTCTGGGCGCTGAGGTCGTGCAAGAGCGAAGTTCTCATTTCGTGCGGTTGGCAGGGCATTGCGTGGGGGCGTGACGGCGCCCGCCCCTGGACGAAGTGGGGAGTGGCTACCTGCCCCCTCATCCTCTTCGCCTGCCCTCGGCATCCCGAGCTCGACGTGAAAACACTCGCGAGTGGGGTCGCAAGTGCCTTCGTCGTCGGAGTCGGAGTAACCAAAGCAGTAGTCGCTTGCGGCCAAGAACTGGCGCAAAGTCCCAGGGTCGTGGAGCCCGGAGAAATCCACTCCGGGCCATGCCCTGTCCTCATCCGAGGAGTCAGCGTGGGTGCTTAGGTCGAGACCGAAGCGCTGGCAGCGTTCTGAGGGACCCTCACGAGCAGCGGCGTATGCGTAGGTGTAAGAAGCGGCGGCATTTTTCACCCCAAAGGGGTATGGGGATGATGTCGTTGCCAGATTCTGCTCCGCTGGGGTCGGTTCTTCAGGGAGTGGTGGAGCGGAGCTTGACGACTGGGCATCACCGCGAGCCACCGGCGATTTCCCTTTGTCCAAGCTCGGGCCAGACAGGTCCCCGGCCAGGGACCCCGTACCAACAGCTGGTCGTAGGATATCGGCGGGGAGTGGCGTGCCGCCCCGGGTTCGCGTAGCGTCGGGGTGGTCTTGCTCGTGTCGTGCCTGGCGAGCGCGGCGAGAGCGGCCGCCCAGGTGCCGCCTGCGCCTGGGCTGCCGGCGCGTAACTTCATTATCGGGCGGTGGGGCTCGAGGAGCGAGGAGTACCATGTCGTACTCATGCCCTAAAGACATGAACTCTAGGCTCCCGAACCAAACTACGGTGCCGAGACGCAATGGCCGCACGGGGTCTGCCATCCGGAACCTGCTGGGATGACAAAACTGACACGCAGACTCCCCCTACCTGGCGCGCCAACTGTCGGTGTTTCGGACCGGGGGGTCCTCAACCGACTAGTGAATTTGTTCTGCGTGCTCCTGATTCCGGATGGTGATGCAAAGAGACACAAGGTTTATACTGGTTCGGGCAATCGGCGCCCTACGTCCAGTCTAAGGGATAGAACTTGTATTCCTTGCACCGAAGTGCTCGTAGTAGGGGGTTACAAGCTAAGGGAGAGAGGGAACTTGTCCCAGGTCTCGGCAGGGTGTCGTGGGGCCGTCTGAGATGTTGCTCTCAAGCGGCTGGAAGGTGTGCGTGTGTGTGTGTT
Source organism: Miscanthus floridulus (assembly GCF_019320115.1). Lineage (NCBI taxonomy): Eukaryota > Viridiplantae > Streptophyta > Magnoliopsida > Poales > Poaceae > Miscanthus > Miscanthus floridulus. Next base: position 9,112,055 of record NC_089597.1, read on the forward strand.
CTCCGGGCGTCCCCCCTAAGTGGCCCAAGTCCTCTCCTTTTATAGTTGAAGGGGGGACAAGGGCAGTACATGTATTACTATGCGGCGTCGTGCCGACAGGGACGGCATGTCCAAGCCCTGTGGCCTGTTCCTGTGGCGGCGTGGTCGTCGGAGCGGCCCATCCTTGGAGTACTGGGGCGGCGTGGTCGTCTCATCAGATCCTGTGCGTCGTTGGAGCCCTAGGAATGCCTCAGAGTGGACGTGGCGGTGACCATAAGCCGCTGGGGACGGACTATGCACGAGGCCGAAACTTGGTCAGGGCCGAGGCTGGTACTTGCGGTGGGGGGTCTCGGTAGGCGCGGACCCCAATATTGCCGAGGCCCTGATGTACAGTGCCGAGGCCTTGGTGTACAGCGCCGAGGCCTTGAGCGGGCGGCTGATCGTGGACACAGTGGTAGGACACAGTGGCCAGTAACCCCCGCCATATCCTGTCCCAGGCGCTGACGGCGGCTGATCATGGTCACAGTGTTTGGACCCAGTGGTCGGTAATCCCCGCCATATCCTGTCCCAGGCGCTGACGACGGCTGATCGTGGTCACAGTGTTTGGACACAGTGGCCGACAATCCCCGCCATGCCCTGTCCTGGCCGGTATGGTGCTGATGCGACTTCGGGTCGCGTCGGTCTTTCTGTGACGTTGAGCCGCTGTCCGGCTGAGATCACGGGGGTGGTTGAAAGCATTAATGGGACGTGACCGGCTGTCAGGAGGGTCGGCCGAGGCGGGGGGCGACGGACCGCGGGCGAGCCGGCCTCGAGCGACACGGAGAATGGGGGCCTCGCGCGAGACGGGGATCAGGCTCCTTGCCGAGGCTTCGCGCGAGAGGCCTCGCGCGATACGGAGAACGCGCCTCCTGCCGAGGCCTTCTGTGGAGAGCCTCGGGCGAGGCGGAGACGGCGTTCCCTGCCGAAGCCTTCCCTGGGGAGCCTCGCCAGGATGTCGAGACCTCCTTCTCGGGGCTCGAGGCGAGGAGGAGGAGGACCCAGTGGGCCTGGTCGCGACGGGGAGGGGCCCGCGACTTACCTTTTTGCTTTTATCATCGTTATTTTTTAGATGGGACTGGGGCAACCCATTTGATGTTTTGCTTGGGGTACCCCATTCTAAGATACCCGACAACTTTATTTATAAATTGCTACGTCCATCATGGTAAAAAAATAGCTCAGAAATATCCTAATATCAGCTTAGAGGCGGCCATTGGAAGTGCCCTAATATGGAAGCCCTAGATTTAAATTATGACTACAAGAGAAAACGTGTGATGCTATATAATAGTAACAAGAAGAATAGTGAGGATGAAACATCGACGATTGGATTCTACGAGCTCGTCTGGTTGGTAGTTAATAATGTTGTTATCCTTGGATGGTGGGCTCTTGAATCCAACTGAAGATAACCCGGGTCGTCAGATTAAACCAACATCAATCCAATATGTCACGATGTTTTCTCCTGTATTTTCACGAACCTGGGCTGTTTTGGGCCAAGAGCCCAACTAAGGCCTCCTCTATGCCTCAGAGTTGATGGTCATTCGACTTGTATTTGGGTCGACGGACCCCTAGCTCGTGTATCTAGTCCGTGCCGTAAACTATCGAGAAAAGTAACTTTTGTGTTTGGACTCCAAATTAGGTGAGCCGAAAGTCCAAATAACTCATCTTGGTGATCTCTTCCACATGGTAGAGTCAAATTTGGTGTTTAGGATTTTTTTTTCATAATGATAATTGGATTCCATCTCCAGTGCATCTTTGCACCACAATCGCATAAGCTCCGTTTATATATTTTTGTGTATATCTCAAGTTTAGACTGCAAATACTTCAGAACCATAATAACTCGTGAAATATATTAGTTTAATACATATAAAATCATATCCATTTATTTACCAAGAGTCATGCCCTGTTCGTTTCGCTGAAAAAAACAAACCGAAATACTATTCCGGCTGATTTGTTGCGAGAGAAAAGTACGGTTCCGGCTGAAAAAAACAAGCTGAAAAAGATGGGTTATAAGCAGCCTGTTCGGCTGGGGTGAAACGATCGTAAACGATCGTAAATTTTCAGCCGAAACAGTATTTCTCTCTCACACAAACCGACCAGCAGTACTTTTTTCACGAACCAGCAACGAACCAGCTCAACCAAACGGCTGAAGATTAGCGAAGATGGCCTCAGTGGTTGAAATTTGCATTTAATGACTACCACCACCCCTCCCCCTATTTCACTCACTGGTCAAGCTCAGCTGCTTGATGGCCCCACCTGCAGCCACACAGTCACGGATGGAGCATCATAGCCTCTCTCTCTCTCTCTCTACTAGTGCTGACGAGAGACATATAAATAAGTGGGAGAAAAAAAACAAAAAACAAAAAGAAATGGCTAGCGGGCGTAGCTAGTGGGGGCTTTGGTTAACGCCTTCCAAAACTAGCCGTTGCTCGCTCCACGGCCGCTCCCTTCATTTATCATTTTTCACTCCCCCTCCCCTTCTCTCGCTGCTCTCCGCTCTCCTCCCTCTCCGCTGGAGAAATTCAAAAACCATACTCCTATCCTGCTACAGAACGGGCGATTCCTCCCCAGTCGCACGCGCACCGGCGAGGGCGGCGGCGGTGCTTGGGCTCCCCGACCGCCTGCCTCCTAGGAGAGGCTCCCTGCTCCGCCTCGGGTGCGCGCTCCCCGGTACGACTGCTCCTGCTCGGCTCGGCCGGATCGCGCTCCTCCCCCTTCCCGGCCGCCGCGCTGGTGAGTGCCTGCCTTCTACGCGGCGCTGTACATCCTCCTCCCTCCCTCTTCCGTCTCCTCGTTTCCTTGAGCGGCGCGCGGCGGTTGCTGCTCGCCACCTCCCCACTCCCACTCCCCGCTCCGCGTGGTGGAGGTGGCGGCGTGTCGCGACCGGGCTGGGTCCTGGTGGGTGGGCCCTCGCCGGCGTCATCCGCCGCCGCCCGATCTGCTCCTGTGCTGTGGCGCGGAGGCGCGGACCGCCGGGTAGGCAAGTGCGCCCCCCGGTTTCCCCAGTGGCGCGGTAGATTAGGAAACCGGTTTGCTCTGTTCTGGGTGGATTTGTTCTAGAAAGGAAGGTAGTTTGTTTATCCGCGGCTGCTCGTTTCCGGGATTTCGTATTTTTGATGACGCGAGTTCTTCGGATCGGGTTTCCATATTATGCTGATATATAAGTCCGATCCACTCACTACTGGCATCCACGCGTCCCCTGGTGTCTCAGTGCCGACTAGTTTTGTTTGCGCCACCCCCTTTTGACAAGGGTTCGGATCGGACATCATCTCGAATTCGAGATGCAGATTCCGTTGTGGGGGGATTGCGAGATCCTGGAATCAGCAATTCCTCGTCTACGTCCAGCGGAGTCTAGAACGAATGCTGCTCGTGACATGACACGATCATTAAATTTAGTACGGATTTATGCTTACATGGAAATTGCTTTGCCTGTGCTTGCATGAATCAGTGGAAACTAGATCTGTATTTTTGATTCTATAACATGCTGGGTGTCAATTTTTGCAGCATTTCAAATTCCAAAAGTCGGTGTCTAGATCCCTGTAAAATACTACTAACGTCTGTAGTTTACTTCTGCTGCTAGAAACTAAACATTTGTTTATTTGGATTCGAAGTTAAGGCATTTTAGAAAATGTCTTTACTAGTTTGCCAGCAATTCCGTTTATGATGAATGATGCAATTTGTTTTATATTCATGTGACCGTTGTTTCCAGTTCCTTATTCAATTCCTGAAATCTTTGTTTTAGATTATAAAGTGAGGAATAAAAAAATGGGCACGTCAAGACCACCAAGCACCCCTGCATCAAAGGGTGAGCACACACCGATGTCGACTCCTGGTGGCAGCTCAAGGGCCAAGGAGGAGAAGATTTTTGTTACAGTGAGGGTGAGGCCACTAAGCAAGAAGGAGCTGGCTGTGAAGGATGATGTGGCATGGGAGTGCGCTGATATCCAGACAATCTTGTACAAGGGCCCCACGCAGGACCGAGCTGCACCGATGTCTTACACTTTTGGTAGCGTGGCTTGATCAATTCATGAGCAATGCAACTCAAGAAAATCTGTTTGCAACTGATCGATGTCTTTGAATTCCTTTCCTTCCAGATAAAGTGTTTGGGCCAGCTTGCCAAACAGACGTGGTCTATGAAGAGGGAGCTAAGGATGTTGCAATGTCTGCACTGACAGGCATTAATGGTAGGTTAATTCTCAGTTTGTACATTTGTGGTAGTGGAGTGATCATCTGCAAGTGACCCCTTACCTTGTGTTTGTTTTGCAGCCACCATTTTTGCATATGGGCAAACCAGCAGTGGTAAAACATTCACGATGAGAGGCGTTACAGAGAGTGCTGTTAGTGATATTTATAGACACATAGATAATGTGAGTTTCATAAATCTGAGCAAGTCAGCTTTTTGCTCTCTATGGTATATTGCTTTCTAGGATGCATGTAAGTGTTATAACTCATAATTGTTCTTGTTTAGACTCCTGAGAGGGAATTTGTGATCAAAATATCTGCTATGGAAATTTACAATGAGATTGTGAAGGATCTTCTACGACCTGACTCTGCTCCCCTTCGGTTGTTAGATGATCCTGAGGTTTGTTTACAACTTTGTCAGTTATTACAATGGCCATGAAAATTTTGATCTTATAGTGAACTAAATGAAAATATTTTCTGTTTGACAGAAAGGAACCATTGTGGAGAAGTTGCAAGAAGAAATTGCTAAGGACAGCCAACATCTGAGGCATCTAATCAGCATTTGTGAAGGTAAACACTAGGTGCTGTAAAAAAAAAAAAGCAGAAATGAATGCTAATCACTTTAACAACCTTTCGAATGATTGCAGAACAAAGACAGGTTGGGGAGACTGCACTAAATGACACTAGTTCACGTTCCCACCAAATCATTAGGCTGGTACGTGTCCTGTTTTCATTGAGTCATTCCAGGAAAAACATGGTGAGGGAAGTATTAATCTTTTGTTGTGTATATCTTATCCAGACTCTCGAGAGCAGGCTCCGTGAAGTTTCAGGATGTGTGAAATCTTTTGTTGCTAACCTGGTAAGCATGATATCCTCAAAGGTCTTATATATTGGTGATGCCGATATTCATAATTTCAATAATTGCTTCCTTTGCTTGCAGAACTTTGTTGACCTTGCTGGAAGTGAACGAGCTGCACAAACACATGCCATAGGTGCAAGGTTGAAAGAGGGTTGTCATATAAATCGCAGCTTGTTGACTTTGACTACTGTCATCAGAAAGCTAAGGTAGAATTCAAAGCTCAAGTTCTACTTGTGTGTAAGAAGCCTCAGTCAGATTTTTAGTACCTTTTCTCTGCATCCATCTACAAATTGTAACATTGAAGATTTCTGCTAAAGAAAATGTATCAGATAAAATGCATTCTGCTGAGATGCCATATCCTGATTGGCCATTTGTCATTTTGAGTCAAAACTGGAGGATAAAAGGCTTTTGAAATGTGTAAAGTTATTCCAAGACTAACAAGTACTTGCACATTTCTGGTCCATGAATTCATCTTGCTAAACAAAAGCTTCTAAGATGTCTTCTTCTCAATTAACTCTTTGCTGGTATATTCAATTTTGTTCTAGTTTGGCCTTCAGCGATCAATAACTTTAGGTTGGGTGTTAGATAAATGGCGATTAAAGATGGTTGCTATATTCAGTTTTCAAAATAGGATATCTCACTCATTAAAGCATTTGTCACGTTAAAATAAATGTTCTACAAATATGTTGTTTCATTAGCTTATTTTGTATCAGTGGATTGTCAATGATGTAGAAATAAATTCCACTTAATAAATGAAATTGTAGTGCTTGTATGGTCTCCCCAAAGCTAGATGACATGTATTTGGATCAGTGCAATTGATTGAGAGTGACTTTTCCAGTCTTATTTGTAACTGAAACTTAACTGTAAACTTCAATTGCAGTTCAGGGAAAAGAAGTGGACACATACCCTACAGGGACTCGAAGCTGACACGCATTTTACAGCTTTCTTTGGGTGGAAATGCAAGAACAGCAATCATCTGTACCATGAGCCCAGCCCTGACACATGTAGAACAATCTAGAAATACTCTATTCTTTGCAACCTGCGCAAAGGAGGTCACAAATACTGCAAAAGTTAATATGGTAAGGGTGTGAGTCGTGACTCTGAGACAACATTTCTTTGTGCCTTAGTAATTGTTGAGATACATCAATGTACAACTCAACAATACATGTTCCATGCAGGTTATATCAGATAAGCAATTGGTGAAGCACCTTCAGACAGAACTTGCTAGACTAGAATCAGAGCTGAGGACCCCTGACCGTGGCTCCTCTTCTGATACCCTCATAATGGAAAAGGACAGGAAGATTAGACAGGTAAAGTCTCTGACCAAGGTTTCATGTTCACTTTTAACTTTCAAGAGTGCACTAAATGCTTGAAATCATTACCATGTTTTACATGATCTAATCAATGAATTGTGTAGATGGAAATTGAAATTGAGGAGCTCAGGAAACAGCGAGATATTGCACAGTCAGAGCTCGAAGAACTGCGGAAGAAGAAGAGTGATCACCAGCCAGTAAGAATCTGGCTTTTGTTTGTCCCGAACTCCTCTTCATTACCATTAACTAACCCTTTGGGTTGCACTCTACTCTTGCAGGGGTGGAATCCCTTTGACTCGCCACAAAAAAACACGAAAGTGCCTTACATTTTCAGGATCACTAGAGCCAAGTAACAAAATTAAGATGATGAGAAGCTCAATTAGGCAATCATCTACTGCTCCATTTATGTTAAAGCATGAAATCCGCAAGCTGGAGCAGCTGCAACAACAGCTTGAGGTTGAAGCAAACCGCGCCATTGAAGTACTTCACAAAGAAGTTGAATGCCACAAGCATGGCAACCAGGATGCTGCAGAAACCATCGCTAAACTTCAGGCAGAAATCAGGGAGATGCAATCTGTTAGGTCTGAGAACAGAGACGTGGAGATGATTACAGATGAAGGAAATGGATCTGATTTGAAAGATGAGATTTCTAGACTTCATATGCAAGACAATGATATTGCCAAACTTGAGGCGAAGTTAGAAAATGTGCAACGGTCTATTGACAGATTGGTGATGTCACTTCCAAATGTTGCCATGCCATGTAATGAGACTACCCCAAAGTCGAACAGATCAAAGAAGAAGAAGAGGCTTCTTCTTCCTCTGGGTGTGAGCAACAACATAAACAGAGCAAATCTTCTAAGAGCACCTTGTTCTCCCCATTCTTCCAGTAGGCCTTCAGAATCAGAAGTTGAGAATAGGGCCCCAGAGGGTGACACTATGTCTGTTGAGGGTTCAGAAAAGGCTACTCCCACCAAGAGTGAAGATGGAGATATGTCATCTCGTGATGAGACACCACGCTACAGGCGCTCCAGTTCAGTCAATATGAAAAAGATGCAGAGGATGTTCCAAAATGCTGCAGAGGAAAATGTTAGGAGCATCAGGGCTTACGTGACTGAACTGAAGGAGCGAGTTGCAAAACTTCAGTACCAAAAGCAGCTGCTAGTCTGCCAGGTTTTGAACTCACTTGATCTTTCTTCCCAAAAAAATTGTCTGCTTTCCTGCTACTAAAATATGTTCGATTACGTTATTTTACAGGTCCTCGAGTTGGAATCTAATGAAGGCAAGTCGAATGGAGAGGATAATTCTGGGCCTCTACAGGATGGTCCTGATTCATGGGACAGATTATTCAAGGAGCAGATGCAGTGCATTATTCATCTGTGGGATCAGTGCCATGTGTCGATCATACACAGGACCCAGTTCTACCTGTTATTCAGGGGTGACAAGGCTGATCAGATATACATCGAAGTCGAAGTAAGAAGGCTGGTATGGTTGCAACAACACTTTGCTGAGGTCGGCGATGCAAGCCCTGGTGCTGTTGACGACCCTGCAGTTTCACTTATCTCCAGGTACTGAATAACTACTACAATAGCGTCACATGCTGCTTGTTTTCTGAGTTTCACCGATTGTAGTTCCAGATACTGTTGAAGAGTATAACCAAAAGAAAGGAAAATAGTGTGTCTACATACCTTTTAGCCATCCGTAGTGAAGCATTGCTGTGTTCAGTAGCCATAACAGAGTATTTTGTATGTTGCAGTATGAAGGCATTGAGGAACGAGCGAGAATTTCTCGCGAGAAGGATGGGATCAAGGCTGACGGACGAAGAGCGAGAGCGCCTCTTCATCAAGTGGCAGGTGCCCCTGGACGCGAAGCAGCGGAAGCTGCAGCTGGTGAACAAGCTCTGGACCGACCCCAACGACCCAACGCACATCGAGGAGAGCGCGGACCTGGTGGCCCGGCTGGTGGGCTTCTGCGAGGGCGGCAACATCAGCAAGGAGATGTTCGAGCTCAACTTTGCAGTCCCCACGAGCAAGAAGCCATGGATGGTGGGCTGGCAACCCATCTCAAACATGATCAGGGAGAAGACCCAGCAGCTCTGGTGAGAACTGAATCAACTGATGGTGCCGGCCTCGCCGATGTTGTACAGATGGAATGGAACAAAAGACAGTACATTTCGTGATGGTCGGTTCAGCTCTGGAAATTGTTGATCAATTGGGGGAAGCGTCTCAACTTCCTTCCCGGTTGGACGATTGGTCAAGGCCACAAGTGTCTGAGTTACATCTTCCTGTCATCCTCTGTGTGTCCTCTGTAGATGGTGAAAGAGAGAGAATCTGAATGTTCTCGCATTCTTCACATATTTCCTTTCCCATTCAAGCCAAGTTTTGTTTGTTCCTTCTGTTTTATGATATTATGATTAGTCGATTCAAATTTTTTTGCCCCCCTTTTTTCTGCTGTCTGTGTCTGTGCATCGGAATTGCTGGATCTTGATTGCCGATTCTTGTTATCTTGATTGTCAATCACATCACAGATACTCTCAATCTTCAGCCTGTTCGTTTAGCTGGGCTTGTTCGTTGCTGGATCGTGAAGAAGTACTGCTGGCTGATTTGGTGTGAGAGAAAAATACTATTTCGACTGGAAATTGACGATCGTTTACGAGAGAATAATCCCAGCCGAACAGGCTGCTTGTTTGCGGGCCTATAGCGGAGCTCAGGGACAATAAGCATATGTACTTTCAGAACGACGCTCCTAGTTAGTTCCATTTAAACAAGAATCGTGACAGATGAATAGATTTATTTTTTGGAGCAAAGTGACAGATGAATAGATAATATACTGCAAAAGATAAACGCATAGAATTTTCGCCTTATTCCTAGCAGCAGCTGCATTGATTCAGAGTTTCAGACAAGAAATTCAGAGTCTAATGTTCATGGCCAGACAACTTTGTGATTTTCATGCTCCTGAGTGTCTGAGTTACAACTTTTGCCAAATGGCACTTTTTTTAAAACAAAAAGGAAGATCTCTGAGTCAAACTCCATTGCCCACCGATGAGTAACTGAGACGTTCTTGCGCTGTTCGTTTCTGACAGCTGGGTTCTGAAGCTGTTGCTTATTTGTTGGTGTGGCCAGACGAACAACTGCACAAGGCCTTAGAAATGGAAAATGCGTGTCTCCTAACGTATATGCTCACCGAACATGCGTATGTCCCCAATTTGCAGCAGTTGCTTATTTGTAGAATATAAACCTCGGTGCAAATGAAGTATATCTTCAAATTAAGAAAATGCCTGTGGTAAATACATTCTCAGCGCTGGACCAACAAAGGCAGAACTGTCCATTTGACTAATAGTTCCTCCAGGAATACTCAGGTTACATAGGTAATCTTCAACAGATCATATGGATATTCGACATTACGACAGTTCCAAACATTTAAACGCGACAATCGGCGTCCACAATCTGGGGCTACAAAATCTTAACCACATGGTGCGGCAGTTGCTTATCCGAGGAAGTTCATGATCACCAGGTGGAGCACCAGGTTGCACAGGACGAAGTCAGCAAAGGCCCTTTCTGGGGGAAGATCCTGCAGGAAAAGTTTTGGCATATGACGTCATGCCAGATTTTCAAAATAGAACGGATCCTACCATATGAAGATGAGATGAAGTGATACCTTAAATTCTTTGTTGTCTTTGTTCACTTGAATGCGGAGGCAAACTGAATGAAAAAAGGTAAAAGGAGAATGTGACAGTTAGTTCGTATCATGCAACCAAGGTAAAAGGGCAACAGAGGGTAAGAAGCTCCTACCAGCAAGAACTGCAGTTCCTATGCATGAAAGGACTCCAGAGAGGAAGGAGTTGAAGGGAAACGACCCAACCAGTCCCATGTAAGCAACCTGTTTCATACACATTAAATAGCATACCAGTAATAAGTCTCTGAAGGTGTTTCACTTGTATTAGCATTCCAGGGGCAATTATCAGCTATGTTGCAGAAACAACTAAAGAGGAGTTACGAACCAAATAACAATGCTCAGTTCACAATACAAGTGCACAAAGATAGCCTTGTCCTTAAACCTAAAAATTATGCTTGAGGACAACAAATTCCATGGTTTTCAGAAAATGACAGCTAACAAGTTGATATATCCAATCAACACCACTGAATGAAGAACATATAGTTTGAAATAGTTACAATGACAAGTACAGTGCTACAACATCCACGCAATCAGGTTGACAATGGCTAGGTAGAGCTGAGATTTGCAAGTTGACTACTTTGCTGTAGCCAGTAACTGAGAAGAGTTGCAACCTTAATAAAGAATGTACAGTTGGCAAAGCAAGAGCATAAGATAACTTGTGCTAATACCTATAAATCATGCTTGAGGGCAATAAGTTGCACGATTTAAGAAAATGGCACGTGATAAGTTCATCTATCCAATCAAACACTGAAGAGCATACATAGTTTGCAAAAGTTCAACTGAAGGTACAGTGCTAAAGCGCCCACACAATCAGGTTGCCAACAGCTAGGTAGAACAGAAATTTGCAAGTTTGACAGCTTGTAATCAACAACCGAGATTTACATACGCGGTATATCAGTTGATAGCTTTAGCAGAGCAGCCTGTTCATAAGATTTATTGAGCATGTATCTGATGCCTACCTACCTACCCACTGTTATATGACAACCAAATAACCAGGCCATGTGTTTTGGCGTCTCCCATGCTAGGTTTAGTGAAAATCAAAATCCACAGAAAAACATCCGCTGATGCGGGATACTATGGTATACACTACAGGCTATTCAGATACACTTCCCTAACCATATTTCGAGGCTTTCAAACCTATTTGAACAAGATGTTTGCATATAAGAAGACATAAGTGTTTTAAAAAAAAACTTATACCTGAATAAGGGCAGTGGCAACCGCAAAAACCACATAGAGGTCAATAATCTGCAGACATATCACCACACGGAGTTAGAGGGGGTAGCGGACGACCGCAGGGGAAATGGGAGATCGAATCGAACGAGGCTACCTTGAGATTTGTTGGTGTGGCAGCATACGCCTTGCCAAGGGACTGGATCAGAAGCTTCGCATCACTGGTGGCCCTCGGCATCTTGAAATCCCGTCGTCTTCTCCACTGGAGGTAAAGGACATAACCAGAAAGGAACAGGTCATAATCAGATCAGTTCGCTTGGATCGACAACTTTTTCAAGCAAATCGGAGTTGGTAGGCATAATTTTACATGTGTACTCTTGAAATCAGATCAGATCCGAATACAGAGGAACAGGCAAGTAGCTCGAGTGAGGGTTTGGGTGGTGATTTCGCACAGCAGGAAGGAGGAAGGGGAGGGGTGGGCATACCTGGCGGAGTGCGTGATGGGTGGGTACTCGTCGCCGGCGACGGCGAAGACCTGGGCGGCTGGCGTCGCGTCGGGCTCGGGCGGCGGTCAGAGGCTGTTTGGCCTCTCGAGGGGGACGGGGGGTTTTCTCGTTCTCTCGAGTCTGGACCGTATCGTGTTTCCTGGGCTGGGCCGTCGTTCCTTCTTCACGTTTTTTTTTTTTTTTTTTTTTTTTTGCACAAAATTTTCTTTTCCTCTCATCATGTTTCACTCTCTGATTCAAAAAAAAAAAACTTGTTTCACTCTCTTTTTTATTCTTCCTGATTCCGTATTTGCTAGTACTATTATTTTTCATTCTTCCTGATTTCATGGCGTTCAGTTTATTTCTTCCTGATTTCGAATTTGATATTTTTTATTCTTCATGATTTCGATAAAGTTATTATTATTTTTCATTCATGGGACAAATGCAAATATTAAAGATTCATGGCGCTCTGTTTTTTATTATTTTTTAATTCTTTCTAATTTAATATTCGTCATGACTCTCTCAATTCCAAATTATAAGATGTCTTATCTTTTTCTATATACGTAATTTTTTATGTGCACTTATATATACACTATGTTTAGGTACGTAGTAAAAGTAATATCATGAAAAGCTAAAACGTCTCGTAATTTGGACCGGAGGCGGATATTAGATATTCGTAATGTTCAGCCATTTAGGTTGGGATTTAAGGTTCGACGTCATTTGTGTTGGGATGCAGGGTCCGTTTGAGAGCGCTCTTGGCTTCAGGTTCTCCGTGAGAATCGATCCAGACAGTTAAATGATTTAAAACAGATTTGACAAAAAAAAATCGCCTCTCTACTTGCACTGGGAGATGTAAGCTAAAAACCCCCCACTACATTCCGAAGGAGATCTGACAAAAATCGCTTATCTACCTACACTTAGAGTCGTAAGCTAAAAAAAATAACCGTTCCTCTTCAATCCCTTCCAGAAGGGTATGCTCTGAACCCGGCATTCGTTCGCCCATATGCTTCGTTGCTGGCCCACAACGTCAGCCCAACAACTCACATTTCTTTATTTCTCAAAAAAAAATTGTTCATCCACTTATTCCTATCCACTCGTTACTCTTCCTATCGCTCTTATCCGCTCGCCTGCCGCCTCCGAGAGCATGACTGCTGGCCCTCCGATGTGCACCGCTCGGGTGCTGGCCTTGCCAGGCACAACACGCGGCTGCCTTCGAGTTGCGGCGCTCGGTTGCCGGTCTCCAAGTCGCACAGCCGCGGCCTCGCCACCGCTCGTGCGGCCGATGCCTCTATTTAGCGACGTGCAATCACTACTGTCGGCCCGCCTAAAAGGTCCTAATGGCTAGAGGAGGTGAAAACTCCAGTTTGGTTTTGGTAAATTGATGAAACCCTAAGTGCTAACCTAGTTTATCAAGATGACTATGAGATAGGTAGCACTACTCCAAGTGATGAAGCAATGGCGAAGATCATGACAATGGTGATGGCATGGTGATGGTCAAATGCTTAAACTTGAAAAAGAAGAAAGAGAAAAACAAAAGGCTCAAGGCAAAGGTATAAAATGTAGGAGCCATTTTGTTTTAGTGATCAAGACACTTAGTGAGTGTGATCACATTTAGGATAGATAGTTGTACTATTAAGAGGAGTGAAACTCGTATCGGAATGCAGTTATCAAAGTGCCACTAGATGCTCTAACTCATTGCATATGCATTTAGGATCTTAGTGGAGTGCTAACACCCTTGATAATATTTATGAAAATATGCTAACACATGTGCACAAGGTGTTTGTAGGGTTGAGATGGGTTTGGGTCCCTCTCTCCCTCCCGCCGAGCTTGCTCGGCGGGATTCGGCGCTTTCGGGAAAATGAAATATCTATTTTCTATTGCGCCGGATGCAAAATTCTTGGTGGTTGGCACACTTGAGCAAGGGTGAAGATGTTAGAGTTGAAATGGAGTTGGTCGAAATGATGCTGGCGTCGGTCTACTGACCGGACGCTGGGTCACTCAGCGACCGGACGCTGAAAGGCTGCGTCCGGTCGAGCTGTCAGATGGCACAGTGGCTAGGGTTGAGCACCGGACGCTGGCCGCGTCCGGTCAAGGTGGACCGGACGCGTCCGGTCGAAAAAACATGCCTCGGGGAGCTTACTGGAAACGACCGGACGCTGGGGCTTCAGCGTCCGGTCAGTTTTGACCGGAGCGTCCGGTCAGTTTCATAGCTGTTGAAATCTGACAAATAGCGTTTGAAGCTGGTGACGCGTGGCGTCCATCGGGCGACCGGACGCTGAGGGCCAGCGTCCGGTCGGTATGACCGAAGCGTCCGGTCAGAGCATGTTTTGCCCAGTGAAGGGGTACAACGGCTCTATTTGATGGGGGCTCTATTTATAGCCCCATGACCGGCTCAAGGGAGAACTCTTGCACATTTTCATTGACATAGCATCCTTGTGAGCTTAGCCAAAGCCCTCCCACTCATCTCCATCATTGATCCATCATCATTGTGAGATTGGGAGAGAATCCAAGTGCATTGCTTGAGTGATTGCATCTAGAGGCACTTAGTATTCGTGTTGCGCTACGGATTTCGCTTGTTTCTCTTGGTGGTTGCCACCACCTAGACGGTTGGAGCAGCGGTGAAGGATCGACACGAGTTGGTGATTGTTCGTGGCCGCCTTCGGTGATTGTGAGGGGAGTTGTACCTTTCTCGGCGGAGCGCCGAAAGGTAACTCTAGTAAATTGCTCGTGTCATTGAGTTACCTCACTTGTGGGTCGGTTCTTGCGGTGTCCAATCGTGTGGACGAGGTTTGTGAAACACCTCTTAGCCGCCGAACCACCAAGTGTTGGTCGACACAACAGGGACGTAGCGTGTTGGCAAACACGTGAACCTCGGGAGAAAATAGATTGTCTCTTATCTTTGGCATTCTTCCGGTGATTGGCTATATATTCATCTTGTGATTGGTTCATCCCCTACACGTTGGTATAATCACCTTACGCACTTATTTAAATTCTTGCAAACTAGTTGACACAAGCTCTTTAGTGTAATTAGATTTGAGAGCTTGCTTTATTATTTATATTCATCTAGTTGAGCTCTTTAGAGTAGCAAGGTTGAGAGCTCTTAGTGAGTAATTACATAGCTAGTTTGTGTGCCTAAGTATTCATTGCAACTAGAATTGTTGGATAGGTGGCTTACAACCCTTGTAGAGCTAGAGCAAGTTTGCATTACGCTATTTGTCATACTAATCAAATTGCTCTAGTTGATTTGTAGATTTTTAAATAGGCTATTCACCCCCCCTCTAGCCATATTAGGACCTTTCAGGAGGTGAATAGGCTATTAAAAATTCTACAACAACACTAAGCCAAGTGGTTAGAAAATTTACGAGACGAAGCAAGTGTTGCGCTAGCCTACTAAAATACAAGTCTCATATCTCCAATTTTAGTTGCTATGATCACTATGACACTCAAAGGCTAAGTTACTACTCTCTACACAAGTTGAGCTAGCTAGGAACTAATTACAACTAAGAACTTAAGCTACACGACTAGCTACAACTACCACAAGTTCTACACAAGGTAAGTACACAATGTAATACAAGAGAGTGGTAGAGGAGATATATCGTCGTGGCAAGAGATCAATCAATGAATACCAAATAATACCGAGGAGACAATGATGACACAATGATTTTTTCTCCGAGGTTCACTTGCTTGCCGGCAAGCTAGTCCCCGTTGTGGCGATACACTCACTTGGAGGTTCACGTGCTAATAGGCATCACACGCCTAACCCGCAACCGGGTGCCGCACAACCAACACAAGATGAGGATCCATAAGCCACTGCGTAATCCACTAGAGTTGTCTTTCGTGATCTCCCACGGGGAAGGCACAAGAGCCCCTCACAAGCTCAACGATCGGAGCCGGCAACAATCACCAATAGCCACTCAACGATCCACCAATCATCGGGCCGTTTAGGTGTCGGCAAACACCAAGAGTAACAAGATCTTCACCAGCCCAAATCGCCCAACTAGTGCCACAAAATGCAAGCCCACTAAACAATGCACTAGAGGCTCTCCAATCTCACTCAAATGATGAAGTCAAGTGTGCAAGTGAGTGGATTGTGTTTGCTCAACTCCCAAAGGGTGTACTTAGGTGTGGGAGGTGCCAAGAGTGTAGCCAAGGCCGGCCACCACCTCTATTTATAAGCCCACCAACAAATAGAGACGTTACCCTTTGGAGCACCTTTCTATGGGGGCATCGGACACGGCGGTGTGCCACCGGATAGGGGGTGGCGGTGCCCTTCCAAAGGTCATCCAACGTGCACCGGACAGGGTGGCGGTGACCTCCCAAGCCAATCCCCGAAAACCTTGCTCTCTGGGAAAATAGGGCGGTGCACGGCCCTAGGCATGCGCGGTGCCCAGGCGGTGACCAACCCCACTTTGACTGCTCTCGATTAAAAAGTGGTGGTGGCACCGGACAGCCCCCGCCGGTGCACTGTCGTGCACCCGGCGGTGTACATAGTGGTGTCTGGTGACAACACCTTCTCTGCTGCTCGAGACCGAGGCCAGGTGGGCACCGCCCTAGGGGTGGCAGTGCCACCGGACAGGCAGTGACGATGCCAACCCCAACTCCTTCTCGACCGAGGCCAACCAGTCACTGCACTAGAGGTGGCGGTGCATCGGACAGAAGGTGACAGTGCCCACAGAGGCAACACCTCATCCCCTACTTTGCCTCCTTTGATTCCTTTGCAAATGTGCCAACACCCCAATTGTTTCACCATCACATGCAAGTGTGTTAGCATTTTCACAATCAATTTTTCAAACATTAATCACTTCTCACCGATTGTGCATTGGGCCTAAAATGCAAATGCAAGTTTTCCAACACCTAGTGGCACTAGATGATCGGGTTGTCCGATAAGAGCTCCCTTCTTAATAGTACGACCATCTATCCTAAATGTGATCACACTCTCTATAGTGTCTCGATCACCAAAATAAAATGACCATATCACATATACCTTTGCCTTGAGCCTATTTTGTTTTTCTCTTTTTTCTTTTTCAAGTCTGGAGCTTGATCATCATCACATGTCCACAGCATCACCATGGTCTTCATTTCATGTGGCCATCTCCATCCATGAGTGCCACTTAGCTCCATCACTTGGGTTGGACCAACCTATCTCAAATCTGCACTTAGAGCATAGGGTTAGTTCAAAAAGGTTTCATCAATTATCCAAAATCAAATTAGGGCTTTCACCGCCGCCTACAAGCATCGTCGGGCCATTGCCTCCGGTGAACACCAGACACCGACGAACCTCCATTCTGCCGAGCAACAAGGAAATGTTTCGTTGAAAGCACATGTTGCAAGAGTATGTTTCAATTGTTTCAGATGTTTTAGAGGTATGTTGCAAGTGTGCTTACTTGGATGTTGCATATATTTCACGCATATGTTGCAAGAGTATATTCGAAATGTTTCAGTTGTTTCAGCCTTATGTTGCAATAGTGTTTTCATGTTGCAAGTTGTTTATCTGGATGTTGCATATGTTTCACACACATATTGCAAGTGTATCTTTCAAATGTTTCATCTACTTCAGACGTATGTTGCATTCAAGTGTTTTCATGTTGCAAGTGTTTCGTGTTTCAGAGATATGTTCAGAGAGTCATGGGGCACGGCCAGGGCGCCGAGGGAAGGGTGCGGCGAGCCGAGGGCCGATGGATGGGGCGCGCGGCGTGCCTGGGGTCTACAAGAACGGGGCATGCTCGTCCTCATCCCGGGTCCCGCCCGCGCAAAGAGAGAGGAGGGGGTCAGGAGGAAGGAGCGTCGGACACGAGGCGAGGCGAGACGGACAGGGGAGGGGTACGCGTGTGTGATGGGATGAGGCAGACAGGAAAGGACTGCAACAATATGGTGAGAGTGCGGCGCATTTCTGCTTGGCCGTTCCGATGGAACCCTATCCCATCGGACATCCGGGCCCTAGATATTCCCCTTCCAGAATCACTTCAAACACTTCTCACTAGCTCCCGCACCAAAGTCACTCAATCAGACAATCATAAAGCTGAAGCTAAGAATTTACAGAGCGAAACTTTACCAAACATGAATTTATCATGTTCGTGTATACCTAACTACTCTGAGAAGTACTGTAGCACATGGGCCAGCGAATTTATTTTTACCGGCACACGAACGCCTTTACCAGTAGATCTTGACACTGCAGAATTTCCTCTCGCATTTGCCTTAACGAGAACATCCTCAATGAACCACGAGTAACACAGAAAATAATCCCACATTTTGCTTGTTGCATTTGTACCACCGCTCTTGACAACTGAATTTGGTAGAGCAATGCATGCACTCTATGGTTACAGATCCAGTATATGTTGGGGCGACAAGAATCATGTACCCAGAAAGGTTAAAACAACGGAGCTCATTTTCCAGGTTCTGTCTTCTGTCAATCGGTTCAGTGGGAATGCAAGCTTCCATCCACAAATTAGTAAAAACAGTCACTACGATGTCTTCCCGATTAGGATGACTTCCCGATTAGGATAGGACTACATCAAGGGTCAGCTTTGAGTCCTTATTTGTTTGCTTTAGTGATGGATGAGGTCACAAGGGACATACAAGGGGACATTCCTTGGTGTATGCTTTTCGCGGACGATGTAGTGCTAGTTGATGAAAGCCGGACAGGAGTGAATCAGAAACTGGAGTTATGGCGGGAGACTTTGGAGTCCAAAGGTTTTAGACTTAGTAGAACTAAAACTGAGTATATGAGATGTGACTTCGGCACTACTACTCGGGAGGAGGAAGATGTTAGTTTGGAAGGTCAAGTAGTGCCTAGGAAGGATACCTTTCGATATTTAGGATCAATGCTACAGAGGGACGGGGATATTGATGAAGATGTTAGCCATAGAATCAAAGCAGGGTGGATGAAGTGGCGGCAAGCGTCTGGTGTCCTATGTGACAAAAGGGTACCACAGAAGCTAAAAGGCAAGTTTTATAGGACGGCGATTAGACCTGCTATGTTGTATGGTGCAGAATGTTGGCCTACGAAAAGACGACATATTCAACAGCTAAGTGTCGCGGAAATGCGTATGTTGCGTTGGATTTGCGGTCATACAAGAAGGGATCGAGTTCGGAACGATGATATACGTGAGAGATTAGGGGTAGCGCCAATTGAAGAAAAGCTTGTCCAACACCGGTTGAGATGGTTTGGACATGTGCAACGGAGACCTCCAGATGCACCGGTGCGTAGTGGAATCCTAAGTCAGGATAGTAACGTGAAGAGAGGCAGAGGAAGACCGAAGTTGACTTGGGTAGAGGCAATAAAAGGAGACTTGAAAGGATGGAATATACCCAAAGACTTAGCCTTAGATAGGAGTGCTTGGAAGACAGCTATTCATGTGCCTGAACCTTGATTGCTTCTGTTGGGTTTCAACTCTAGCCTACCCCAACTTGTTTGGGACTTAAAGGCTTTGTTGTTGTTGTTGTTGTTGTTGTTGTTGTTGTTGTTGTACGATGTCCTACTCCTAAATCCATATCACTTTGTCCAGCCATCTTGGTGGTCTCAGTGACGACTTTATCCCAAGCTTTGTCAGGAACACCGTATACATTATATGCAGGAGGAAGACGAAGAACGCACAATTAAATAGAAGCTGCAATAGAAAAAGAAAGATTTAGAATTCCAAGCAGCACGTTTAGCAAGCCCTGCTTATCAGGTCAGGAATTACCAGTGTCCCAAAGAGTACATATATTGCATCCATGGAAGGAATCGTGTTCACACCAGCTGCCGTCAGGATATATGTCAAGGAAGCATGAATGTTAACCGTTATCTGAAATTGAATACAAGTTACTGAATAAACCAATTCATTTTTACTCCCATCTACTCTTAATGTTGAATAAGGGAGTACAGGTACCAGTGCAAGAATATTTTCTCTTATCAGAAACGACGACACTAGCACATAACCACAAGCTCCCAGGGCACGGACCTACAAGACAGACTGCAGTATTAGACTCAGTTTGTTCCATACTGTACAACAACAGAGATCGATGCAACTTCAGAGATCACTTGACAAAATTTCCTAAGAAATTCAGACTTTGATCTTATGAAACTGGTAAGGGAAACTGACTGGTAGTATCAGTTTATTTCTTACGCTCTAAAAAGTAGCAGTTTATTTCTACTTAATGCTCTGCAGTTTTGAAATTTTGACCCTTCTCCTTTACTGACTCATGAACTTTTCTGCCGACATCTTTTATCAGTTCCCAACAGGTCACCACGGCTCTTATACAATTGTGAAGTTTCACTGTTCATATTCTCATATGAGAAATGAAGTTAAGAACAAAGAAAGCTGGCAACGTGTAGGCCCTTGGTTCTGTTTTAAATAGTAAAATATGCGTGGTCCTTAAACTTGTCCCAAAGTATCATTCAAATTCCTAAATCTTAAACTGCACACTTGGGTCCCCTAAAGTTGTTGAGTGATAGCTCCTAATGTATGTCCACAATTAGCATTTACATTCATACATTTGTGGTGATTTGGCAGTTCTTGAGCGATGCAGTGTAAGCATGTTCATGGTAATGAGCAATAAACCTCGTGTGCAAGAGTTAACAAGTTTAAGGACCTTGATCACATCCAGGGACAAATTTAAGGACCTACTCCTCGTTTTAAAAGGCCTTGCAAGGATATGACAAGAACCTAACACCAACATTAATAAGATTTACAACCATAACAATGCTTTAAGCTAGACAATTTGATTGTTATATGTAGAACTGTAAATTTATGCCTGAATGCCTGAATAATTCTATTGAAAAACTTGGTAGTGAGGCTACAGGTTTGTACCCAGAGGTCATGACCTTTAAAATGCCATGTACAATCTATACGGGTCAGCAAGATAATTAAAACAAAGACAGAGAATTTACAATGGAGCAGAGGAGGATGGAAACAATCCAATTGGTCTCCAATCTGATGATACAGGAAAGAATGTCATCACTTGCTGGTGAAAGAAGCCAATGGTGAAAGCAGAAGCTTCAATATTTAACCTCTGTACTTCTCACCTCCAAACAGTACCCATGATGAGACCAACTACTCCATACATAAGCTGCAAAAAGTGCAAGGAGTGCAATTCAGCCTGAGTGCAGAATAATTAATTCTTTAAATCTCACATATAAGTAGTTAAAATGTAACATATGTTTAGGAGAAATTGACTACACGAATCATAACTGGAATAGTATAAGAGATACTGCCGCTAGGTGATAGATAAACCCAACTGTTACTGCTTGAAACATGTAATCTAAGAGGATCTTTTACAGAGAACAATGTTGTCTTTTTGTAATAAGCGTTGTCTAATGTTTTCCTTGAATGGAATGCTATTATTCATTTCATTGTTGGCTTTGCCAATAAAGCACCCAAGTCAACAACAGCACTGATGGTTAACATGGAAATATGACAATAGTTAAAAAGTCTTAGATGTTTTAACCACGCCACTGAACCTACTTACTCATAAGACAGAACTTTACGTACCAGATAAGTTGATGCTTTTACAGGGCCAGATAATGTGAATAGCAGTAAGACAGTAGCCACCTGGTGAAGCATTTCAAGAAACAGCTATATAAATTTGACAAAAGAAAAGAAAATAAGTGAACAATTTAATTGGACTTACCACAGTTTTCCTGCCAGCTTCTAGTCCCCATCTTAATGAGGAAATGACTATCGGCAATGGGAAAAAGCAACTGAAATAATTCTGCATCAGCATAAAACAAAAGAGTAAATTTGTGTCATAGGCATAGCGTGACAATCAATTCTGCACTAAACAAGTCAAAAAGACCCATAACTTGCAAATGCCATAAAAAATGGCAGAAACTCTGATGCCATCCATCACCTTCTGATGCTGCTCCATATGGTGTGCTACCAATAGTGTACCAGCACAGCAGCATTGGCTCGATGAATCATGAAAGCTAAGCATGGAAACATTGTAACCACAGAACAAGCAAACCCCTCCCCACCCAAATCCTCGTTCAATGTTTCCGATTGTCAGTTCAGTTCGATACTTCGTTGGCATTTGTACCGAACGCATGGCCGGCGGGGGGATTCATTTGCTAAGTATTGTAACAACGCAAACTAGGAAGACAGACAGACTGACACAGACTGACGACAGGCAGAGAGGAAGGGAGGAAGGAAGGGGAGCAGAGCAGAGCAACCTCAATGGCGAGGGAATTGCTGAGGAAGTAGGCGAGCCCCGCGACGGCCGCGAACATGGCGCACTCCACGAGCTCCCGCGTCCTGGAGAGCGCCTCCCCGAGGTCCGCCTCGCCACCGTCGTCATGACCCGCCGCGTGTCCCCACTGCTCCTCGCGCGTCGACGCCGCCGCCGCTAACCGAGGAGGGCCTGGAGCGGGAGCTCCGGGGACGGAGAAGACGGCGAGCGGGCTCCTGAGGCCCCGCGAGGAGGCGGTGGCGAGAGTAGGCGGGGCTGGGGGCAGCGGTGCAGGTGGGGCTGGAGCATAGTCCTGCTCCTGCGCCGCCACGGCCCCCACCGAGCTCCGTGAACGGATGAGATGGAAGGAAGAAGAAGGGGGGCCTTCGTCCCACTGGCGTTGGGACCCATTGCTTTGCTTGGGTCTGTCTGTCAGTGACTAAGAGACGTGTGCGTTCAGTTGGCAGTAGGGATGAAAACGGTACGGATATTTTCCGATCGTATTCGAAACCGAATCCGTTTAGAGGGGTTGAGATCTGTCCATATCCAAGTCCGGATATCCAACATCCTGATACCGTATCCGTATTCGAATACTTAAATCGTATATTTATGATGTCGATATTTAATCGTATTCTATCCGACATAGTTGACACTATCCGTATTCGAATCCGAATCCGGACAGAAATATGAAAACAAATGTAATATCGATGATATCGTCCGTATCCGATCCGTTTTCATCCTAGTTGGCAGGCAGACGCTCTGACATGTGGGACCCACAATGTCAATGGCGGGTTTGATTTTTTCTTCTTTTCTTTCTGATGATGAACGATTTTTCTTGCCACGTCGGTATAATAATGTCGATCAAGATGTAAAAACAACTACGTTGATATTGCCCCGTAAATGGTCTTAAATAGTGCCTACGTAATTACGAGATGAACTATCAGTACAATTTATGCATTATTATTGTCTTTTAAGTTACCTCATAGTAATTCTATAGCCCTTAACTCCTGTATAAAATAAATGAATATTTCTGAGTTGCATGACAACGACTAGTTGTACAATGGTGTATAATTTATCTCGTAGTTGTTAATTTTAGTTTATGAGATGGTTGCTTTACAAAACAACCACCCTCTTTCTCTTACCTCTCTCATCCCCATCATCAAAAATCTAACGTGGCATCACATGAGGTGAACTTTGAGATTGCTTACGTGTATCAATGTACTTGCCCTAATTCAATCAGAAGTAGCGCCAATGTGACAAAAACCATTGTCAAAATCAAGTTGTCATGACGAAAGAGGCTCGGATTTGCAAGATACTGGACGTTTATGTATAGTGATGGGAGGCCCAAAGAATTTTTTTAATAGTTGAGGAGGTAATATGGGCTCATCATTCTTTTAATTATTTAATTACTAGGTTCGTGCCCATACGTTGCTATGGGACAACTAAACTTTTGTACTAAAAATACATGTGTCGCACGATAAGATAACAAATATTGTGAAATTAAATACCAACGTTAAAGTGACATTTAATCGAAAAAACACTTTCGTGAAATTAACACAGTCACGGAGAGCGCGGCGTCGCAAGCTCAAACTCTACTGTATAGTCATTTCCGTGATGCGGCTAAGATAATGTTTTATATCAGCAAAAAGAAATCTCTGATATCCATTTTCTTTCGTGCGCCAATAAATCCATGAATAAGTTCCTCCGTTCGTTCTACTTGCAGCCTTCCAACCTTCCCCAAAAGTAGCAAAAAATAGAAACCACGTGCCTCAAAGACATGCCTGCAATAATAGCTCTTATAGCACATTACAAGATTTGACATTCTGGAATGGCGCCAATAAGTTTCATGCCCATTCTAGACCACTTGAATAATATCCATTATCAATCAACATACATTCAAAGATTATAAATAGTCAAAGGTCGCAACCGATGTCACAATCAACTCAATGAACAAGATGTAGTCATGTTTCAAATTTCCTTGTAATTTTCAAAGTTGGAATAAATCAGCCATATTTGTAGAAGTTGCAATGCTCAACTGAAGTTTCAGCCATTACCATAGTACTTGAATATGCCATCACACTCAAACATGATTGAAGTTAATAATCAAATATCATTTTTTGCATCCAGAACCAATTCTACAGCCTATGTAATGTACAATACAGTATAGTAGTACATGTCATTTGGATAGGACAAATCTTTCTAGTTGTATCGGTAGTAGCTTCACCATCAAATGGGCATTTGATACAAGGATTCAGAGATCAAAACAACTTGGGGAATACATGCCGGGACAAAAGAAAATGTAGTTTACGAATATCATCTGGCATGTAAGCTTCCCTCCACTTGAGCCTTTCCTCCAAGATTTTTCTTACCTTGGCAACAGTTATGGGCCTCTATCTTTTACGGGAGTGAGGTTTGTTTCCTTCCTTTTGAATCGCAAGGGGCGGTTTTCTTCCTTTTGAAATCATGGAGCGAGGTTTGTTTCCTTCTTTTGAATCGCAAGGGACGGGCGTAGGAGCGAGGGGTGCGGGATCGCAGCAGGCAAAACGATGGACCCAAGTTAGAATGTCGCCTATGGCTGCTAGGCACCTATTACCTAAAAATCGTGAGATCGTTCTGACTCCTTGAAAAATCTCTTGTGGCTGCTAGGCACCTATTGCCATATACTGTATAGGAAATGTGGCATGAGACAAAGAAGAGAAAAAATGTAGTATTAGTGCATTGTTCGTCAACTCTAAAGTGTGTGTGTGTGTGTGTATATATATATATATATATATATATATATATATATATATATATATATATATATATATATATATATATATATAATAAAAATGTGGTAGTACCTGAATTGTTTGTCAGTCGTCACCCAAGAGCCAGTAGAGATAACCGGAAGGTACAGATTAATCGGAACCAACAAGATATCTTCAAGAAATTTTGCAAGCTAAAATGCAAACAAGCACAAATGGTCCCACTTACAATTTATTTGTGCACAATACAGGCAGAAAGTTCAGGAAGCAGTGAAGTATACCTTGAGTCTTGCTTGTACTGACAGCAGGCACTATTTACTGAACCACAAACACATGTCATCAGATAATGAAATATTGTCGGGCATATTTGAACAAATAAGTTTACTACTAAGATATCATATTATGGGTGTGCCGGATCATGAACAATAAGGCATGCTGGATGCTGAACGGTAGGGAGCAAAACCTGGATTGCTGCTAGGGTGGTCTGCAGTAGTGCGGCAGCCACACGATGGACAATCAAAGTTGCAGTAGTCATTACCAGTAGAGAAGTCAGAGAGCAAGTCCTTGATATTGAGAAATCAACTAGTTCATGATCTTCTGGATGTCCAGTGCACTCATCTGTTTAGCCATAACACACTTTAGGAAGAGGTGAATAGTGTCTTCTTCCCTGCAGCGTTTGAAAAGTCAAGTAACGATCTTTGTGAAGACCAACACAGGCTTAAAGAAATATAATAACCCAAAAATTTACCTACCATCTATCTAATAGAAGCATAGGAAGACTTGAGTTGACCTAGGAGAATACAACATCAGCTGCTATTTGGTTCTAGAAATTAAATGGCAAATGAAGTAGACAGTGCAATCTCTTGGCAGAATTAAAAATTGACATAACATATCTAACTTGGCGTTGCCTAATTTGAGTCTGAACACTCATGTGGACCACAGTGCATGAAACCGAAAATATAGTATGTATGTACCTATCTGGGATCAGGAACAGGCGGTAAAATCCAAAAATACTATGCAGTAGTCATCAAACTGACTCCAACTTTAACCAAAGGAGAGTAATTTTCACTTGCTACAAAAGGAGATAGGCAAACTGTTGAATCAACAGCTCAAGCAAAGGTTTCTAATTCTTCCTCAACAGCTCAAGCAAATATATACTTATTATAAGAATCTAATTGTCCAGAGATTAATATATGCAACCTCGGTGAAAACAAAAATACAACTTTTGTCTGCTAATTTTAAAGCTGATCAAACTTCCATTCTATGATGACCAAATTATTATCCCTACAGATAATCAGTAAAAACTTATCATAAAAGAACTTGTATAACTATCACAAGAACCATCCCTATGAAACATGATGGGCATGACCCATTGTACCATCAACAAGGAGCAAAAATCAGCACTCGTAGCGCTGCACCTGCACTGGTCGCTGCCCTCCTTAGGCGTGCTCACTGCCACATTGCAGGTTAATACTAAACTGAGTACATTTAATTTTGTTTCGGATGAGAGGGTCGTCAGGTATCAGAATGTTGTCGAACAAAGTTCCTGATAGAGAATGAAAATTAGTGAGGCATCAAACAACATAGCTAAGAAAGTCATTATGTTCATGGAGTAAATCAATAATGCCAATGTGCTTTAAACTGTCAAAAGCGTAGATGTAAGGATCGTCCTTGAATTCTGCACACATCAATAAACAATGCATATGAACTTTTAAAATAAGCATAAAAGTTGAAATGGATAGCAGAGTTAGCCTCAGGTGAAATTGAAAGTAAATATACCAGGGTTGTTAATCAAGGGGCCTTCCACTTGCCC
The DNA here is from genome assembly GCF_019320115.1 of Miscanthus floridulus. Classification (NCBI taxonomy): domain Eukaryota; kingdom Viridiplantae; phylum Streptophyta; class Magnoliopsida; order Poales; family Poaceae; genus Miscanthus; species Miscanthus floridulus. The sequence continues at coordinate 9,138,451 of NC_089597.1, forward strand.
TTGTAGTCAGGGTTATTGATTTTCTGAACAACACAATGATCAACTCATGTCACTATCAGCTTGTCTAGCATAATTTAGCCACTTCGTCATGTTCATACCTTTTTGCTTCCATTGTCCTTTCTACTCTGGGTTAGGAATGGTTGGGGCTGTCCATTCACCATCTTCCTCATCATCCCAATCCTCTGGCTGCAACAATTATTGAAGAATGTGAAATCAAGGATCTACTAATGATCTGATCACAGGAGATGTGTATTCTATGGAATAAGTGCCATAAAAAATATGGAATAAGCAAAATATGCACTAACAATGATAAAGATCATTCTTAAAAGGCTGTTCATAGTACTACAATATAGGCTCATATTGTCATATAAGTAAATGATAGTTTTACTTAAAGCTTTGTGAGTTACAGAATATAGTGGAGACAATACGACCCAAACTTCTATGCCCAAAACTAAAACAACAATATACTGATATGAATCATCTAAAGTTGAAGAATTAAAAACAACAATATACCGATATAAAGCATTAGAAAATAATATACTAGGTCGGTGATGGGATTTGGAGCACAGAGATGGAGGCACGCAGGGGCTCAGCTAAAGGCGCATCATGCCATCCAACCAGCTATCAATCCAGAGCTCCTAATCTTGGATGCTGAAGATCATCTACATGGCCGAGGGGCCCTCGGAGGAAGACACATCATGCTATCTCTGTTCAAATAAAATGCATTTGAAATTTGTTTCATGAGATGTAGTTCATTCATCGTCTGGCCTAGTGCAAAGGCACCAGAAAAAAAAGTGATGCTTGATTAGATTTTCCATCAATTTTGGCACTTCCAAACATGGTCTGAATTCAGTAGCATCTCAATCCTGCAAAACCATGAAGTTCAAATTACAAGTAGAAAGGAGAATGCTAGTAAAAAATAAATTAATCAAATAACTAGGCATTTAAATCAATGGGTCCTCACAGTGTGATTTTGAATTGTTCCATTTCACCGGCAAAGGAGGACAACCCTTGCACCTCCCACTCCATTGTCAGAACTGAGATGTTCGATTTAATTGAAGAACTAATCAAACAGTGAAACAAGATTCATGAATACAGCATAACAATAATATATGTAAAAGAATTAACTTATTTTCTTTTCATGAAATAAGTAACCATTTGTAATTAGGAGACTACGGCAATTAATATTTAAGTGGAATGTAAAAAAAACATAGAGAACAAAATCAGTTTCTGAATCACTCATGCTAACCAACTACTGAAAGAGTGAAAGTAGCTTAATGCGACTTCTCTGCTTACCTAGGTGAAACAACCAAAGCTGTCAGCAGGCCGTGGATTGATTTCAATGAGCATGTGTTTGCTGCATCCAACCACTAACTCTGCATCCGCGGGGCCAAATGGTAGATAAGAACATGGGGGTGACAATCGTACCATATCGGGCAAGAGGAAGGTCTTACCGAACAAGGTGACGGATCTGGACTCGTCGAGCGCACGTACGATGGAGCGGCCTACGTTCGGCTCGGCTTGCACGATGAAGGGGCTCGCGTCTAGCCTGGCGGCGTCACAGTAGAGGCGCAGGAAGTCGGCGTACGGCATAGCATTGGCGCTGGACGCCCAAACCTGCGCCAGCGCCGCCTCCATCTGCGTGGCAAGTGGCACCTTGCGCGCTGCCTCAACCTTAGGCCAGCCGTGGGCAAAGGCGCGTTTGCCTCCCGCTTGGCCGGCGCCGTAGGCGGCACGAGATCGGGGGGTTAGGCCGCCGGCATGAGGAAGGTACCAGACCACGCTGTCGCCCTAGGTTGCCCTAGAGCAAAAGGACGAAAGAAGGTTGATCCGCCGCCGCCGCTCCTCAAGAGCTTGCCCTGGAGCACAGAGACGAGAGAAGGTTGTCCTCACGAACCCTAAGGTCCCTGAGCACATTAACCCCTGGGCACTGGCGTGGATCAGAGATGGAATGAGGGGTGGGGGTGACAACGGGGCGGCGTACGAGTGAGGCTCAAGGGCGACGGCGGCGCTCGGAGACGGAGACGGGGGCTTCTTTTTGCGGAGCGCTGATTGCGGGGGCAGGGAGAGGATGCGGGGTGCAAAGGGGAAGTGGGGGAGCGAGCGAAAGGCTAGGTGGAACCATGGTATCGCACGCAGCAGGCAGTACGATGGACCCACGTTGGAATGTCGCACCAAGAAGTGTCCACGCTTTGTTCTTTTTAGTTGTAGGAGAAGCTCGTCATTCACCTGGCACATACTATACTACCTTCTGAATGCAAAGAATACAATTCTAATTGCATACTTCTATACCTAGTCAAAATGTTTAAAGGTACACTAACTTTACAGAAAATAATTACCAATATTTTCCCTCTAAATAAGGATGAATCCGGATTTCCATTATCTTAAAAAATTACCAATATTCATGACACTAAACAGATATATTATAATAGTACATTCCACCATGAATTTAATATAAGCATTCATTTTGCGTGGATGATTAGTCTACGGAATAACAAAGAATAACAAATGGGGTAATAAAATGATAATGCGTTGCTCTCCAAAAGAAAATGTAAAGATACCAAAAAAAAAAAAGATATTGACCACAATAGTCTTAGCAACTTGCATCTACCTGCTACGCAAACGCGTCAAGAAAGCAGTCGCTGTTCTGGATGGTATCTCATAGCAGGCATAACAAATGATAGCAGGCACATATCGCCTTGGAAACCCTCCATGGATCGGTACCACCAACCCACAAGAAACCGACGAATGGTGCGTGCGTGAATGGGTCATCGACAGAAACAGCCCGAGCTCTCTGACCTCTTCTTCCCTTTTCATGGCGGTGCACGAGACGAGACGACTCCCATGTGGATGCCGGTCAGGCAACGCGTGCAACGCCAGTTGCCAGGTCTTTCCTGCAGACCCAGCAAACGCCAAAACCCTACACGCTTAGTTTCACTGTCCTCTTCAACCACTACCTTTTACACTAAAGATTTATATATTTCTCTAATGAAGAAATGCATCCCAACACATCAGACATCACCCACCATGAGACATTTCAAAGGCTTGCATGCAACACCCAAAAGAATGGAAATTTGTGCTCGTTTAATAGTCCAACAGAACTAATCCTCGGATCTGAACATATGTATGTATAAAATGAGTGCCTGAACATATATATATATAGCAAAAATAAAAGAACAAAAGAACTACTTTAGCTCATCATAACAGTATCAGTTTGGACAAAAAGGCCCTAGCCATTTCAGAATCCCCCCTTTTCCCAGCAGCTCTGACTTCTGAGGATGAACCACTGCAGTCAGGAACTGATACAAAGCAAGAATTCCATTCCATGTGCGACAATGAATCCGGCAAGAGCTTCAGGGGAAGGTGAACGACCCACCGATCTGCTGGTTCCCAGACGGCGGGTCGATGGCGACCCACAGCAGGGAGATGGTGATGGAGAGGAGCCCCGCCCAGACGAAGACGATGGTAGGCGTGCGACCCCTGCGCCCCATGAGGCCCTTGGCGAACGGGTACAGGTGCGCCAGCACCCAGAAGCTGAAGAAGACGCCGCCCAGCAGCTTGCTCCACTGCGGGATCTCGCTGTAGATGGTGCGGCTGAAGCCCACGGCGATGGCAATCAGGTTCACCATCATGATCACGATGGGCGGGATCATCAGCGACGTCCACTTGACGATATACAGGTCCGCGAACTCGTCATCTACGTCGTCGCCTCCGGACTTGGACGTCAGCGTGAAGGAGATCTCGATGCCCGCCACCACCTTCAGGAGGCCCTGCAGCACAGGCCGCGAGGTGCGCGCTAGTGCCGCCGATCAGCCAGAACTGCTCGTTCCGCCACCACTCCTCCAGGCTGATCCCTGACCACTTGATCTCCAGCACTGCCAGAAGGCACAGCATCAGCGTGATCCCCAGCAGGTACGTCAGGAATGCCACGTTGAGAGTCTTCACGATGAACTGCCCTGAGAACAGGGACAGCGCCGGCAGGAAGCAGTAGACGATCAGGAAGATGGACGTGAATGGGTAGATGCCGACGTTCAGGTAGGCGATCCTCTGGAGGAACTTCATCCTGCGGCTTGCGAGCAGCGCATTGTTGCGGGAGAAGAAGATTTCCACCGAACCAGTAGCCCACCGGAGCACTTGGTGGAGACGGTCAGTCAGATTGATGGGTGCGGTGCCGCGGAAGGCGTCACGCTTGGTGACACAGTACACAGACTTCCAACCACGGTTGTGCATCCGGTACCCAGTGACCACATCCTCTGTGACTGAACCATAGATCCAACCAACACGGTGGCCCCACTCGGTCTTGTCTTCGTACCAGCATGAGATGACACTGATGGCCTCAGCAACTGTGGATGAATCAAGAAGGTCACGGGGAACAGTGAGAGCACCTGGAGGACGGCCATTCTTGACACCAGGGTGATCAGCTAGCGGGCGCCCTTGGAATTCAGCAATTGGGATGGAGTTGATGAGGAAGTTCGAGTTACCAAACTTCTTGGGGAATGATGACATGTTCATTTCATCCTCATCAAAATCTGCCATCCTTAGAGCCCGGGTCTCCTCCGGTGCAGCAGCTGAAGCTTTGATCTTGCGTCTCTGGGGAAAGCAACAGCTGCAGCAGCCACCATGTTCCTTGGAGCGCGGAGGGTCAAATCCATATAGGGCGACACGGCGGAAAAGACAGCCAGTGCCCACATAGACTGGCCCCATGATACCATCCAGTGCGCGCATGTTGACATCAAAGAAGACAGTGTTGTGGTTAGCATAGCGATCTGATGGATCAATGCCCTCAAACCGCTGTGGGAACTGAACATAACCAATACGGTCGCCACCACGGTCCATCATGAAGCACATGCCCTCGCGGAAAGCTTGCGAGTTGTAGACATAGTGATCACAGTCGAGGTTGAGGATGAAGGGGCCATTTGACATGACAGCAGATGAACGGACTAGGGCATTCATCGCACCAGCCTTCTTGTTGTGGTCATAACCAGGGCGCTTCTCTCGGGACACATAGACCAACATTGGCAAACGGATGTCGACCTCAGTGAAATCAAGAGGTCTGCCTTCATCACCAGTGCTGCCATACAAGGGATCATCACTGGGAGGTTTCAGCATCACCTGAAGCACAGAACAATAATGAATTAGGTGCTGTTTTTCTTGTCAAATACTATAGTAGCAGAATCAATTAGATTTCCTACTGATTACATGCAGCTACCTAACTTGTTAACAATACCACGTCAACAATGTATGTTATGATACGTTTTCTTTCTTTATGTACAGAAGAATCGACAGAGTAGAATTAGGACATGTATGTAAGCGAAGATGCATATACCTGAATTATTCCAGCATGATCACCACGGGTATGCTCGGCAGAAGGTTGAATCCAGGTACCAGGCCAATGAGTGCCATCAGCCATCCAGGTGGCTTTAGGGATCTTAACAGGCTCTACTGCATCATCAAGAGCAGTCTCTCGCTGCCTCTTCATAGCCTTGATTTCCTCCCTGGCATGGTACGCATCAGAGCGTCGGCGTATCGAATCAGGCAGCGCATTGATCCTGACCTTGAACTCATCATACTCCCTCTTAACCCTCCTCCTGTCCTTGACAAAATCCTGGCGAACCTTGTTCTTGTATGGGTCCTTCTTAAGATTGAAGTAGCTTTCAGGATTACGAGGCTCAATGTTGTGCTTGCGACAGAAAGGAACCCACATATTAGCAAAGCTAGCAGCTTCAGCCATGGCTTCAAAAGTCAGGAGAGCCCCTCCATCATCAGAAACATAGCAAGAAAGCTTCTCCACAGGGTAGTCAGCAGCAAGGATGGACAGGATGGTGTTTGCTGTGACCAGTGGAGGTTCTTTCTCTGGATCAGCAGTGGACACAAATATATCAAGCCCTGGTAAATCTGATCGTCCAGTAGGGTTCGACGGCGTTGGGGTCTCAAACTTGTCTTTCAGGACAGCAAGGTCGGTTGCTCGGTTCACAGGGCACAGCTTTGGCAGCTGGTCGAGCAGCCATGAAAAGCCAAACCAGAGTTCACAGACAACAGACATGCCCCAGAGCCAAATTGCATCATCATTCTTGTGCTGAATTCTCCACATAAGGAATAGAGCAAGGACGACCATGCGGATAAGAATGAGAAGCCTGCAGGAATCACCAGAACTGCCAAGGTTAATCTACAGGACATTGTTACTATACTATGAAACATTTGCACGTCTATTTTGCTGGAAACAAAGGGTATCTGGACTATCTGATGAAGTTATAAATTTAATAATGCACAAGTTGGGAAGCATTCTGCAATTTCAACAGCAAATACCAAAAAGGTTTCAATATAGAGCTAGCCATTATTGGGTTCAAATGTTTGGAACATGGTAGAGATCAGATAGTACAGGACAGATCTAAGAATCTAACAACTCACCAAACCTACTAGTTTGTTCAACAGATCACAACAACTGGGACTAATCTACACAACCAGGTCTAACCAAAGTTTGACTCAGAATCAGGGTGGAATATTTCTTTATATATGAACGCAAATAAAAACCACCAAGTGGATCACAGATAGAACAATGCATTTCAAATTCAAACCAGCCTTGTGTGCGCACATGAATGATGAATCCAATCACGATTGAAGAGAAAAACAAACTTCAGTCGGGTAGGTAAAGGCATGCATTTACCTGTATGGGCTGAGTATGGCAGCAGGGATGGGAAGCTTCCGAGTGAGCGGCCTCCATGGCTTGGTGGTGAACTCGGCCGGCTGGCCATCAGCTCCTCCACCACCGAGGCCGCCTCCGCCCATGCCTCCGGCGTCCACCTCATTCTCCTTGGGCCAGATGGCATTGCCATAGCCATACGTGCCCTTGGTCTCAAAGAGCCAGCGGTTGTGGTCCCAGTCTCCGGTCTGGCTCCTGGTCATTGCCTTCTGGGAGCGCATGATAGAGAGGCGCCTCTCCATCCTGGACGCGGCGGCGCCGGGCGGCGGAGGCAGCGACAGCGTGGGCCTAGCACCGACGGCATCGGCAGCGCCGACGACGTCCTCGAGCTCCGTGTTCTTGTAGGGCTCCTTACACCCGGGCAGACGGCGCCGGCGTTCTTGACGGCGTCCGCGAAGCACTCGGCGCAGATCTTGAAGTCGCACTCGCAGGGGAGTATGTCGTCGCCGCGCTCGTCGCTCATGACCTTGGCGTCGCATCCGTTGACGGCGCAGGAGGAGCCCTTGGCGCCCGCCATCTGCGGGTGGGAGGCCTCGGAGTCGGTGACCTTGTCCATGAGGTGCGCGCGCGTGACGCTGTTGAAGCCGCCCGTGAAGAGCGAGTTGGAGACGTACTGCTCCTCCACGCGCGCCGAGATGGCCGGGTCCATGGGCTGGTTGTCGGGCGTCGCCGGGATGTGCACGTGGTAGCTCGCGTACTGCTGCTGCTCCTCGCGGTCCGGGGACATGTCGCCGCCGATGCCGAGGTCGCTGTCGAGGTCGTCGCGCGAGTAGCTCACGTAGCGGCCCGAGTGCGTGCGGCGGGCGAAGGTGACCATGGGACGGTCGCCGGGGACGGCCGCCTGCGCGCGGGTGTCGTCGCCCCCGCCGCCGGAGTAGGACATCCGCGACAGGCGGCTGCTGTTGCTGTGGCGCAGCCCCCCGCCGCCGCCGCCGTTGGAGGCCATGGCGGCCGGTCCGGGCACGGTGCTGGATCGAGCTACGGATCCGTCAGTGGTGGCGGCTGATCTGCGGAGGAGGGAAGGAACCGGAAGCGTCAGGGACGGATGCAATGGAGGAGCATCAATCAGTCAACTCAACCAAATAGTATTAGTCAGTCAGTCAGTCAAAAACGGCAGAAGATGGCAACTTTACTTTTCTTCCTTGCTAATTGCGAAAGGATGGAAAGCAAATCCGACAGGGACCGAGAAATCAGGCCGGAATCCCCGCACCAAGATTCAAAGCAAGAAGCAGCGGCGCGGGTCGCACACAGATTCAGATGGCGGAGAAGCAGGGAGGGAGGAAGCCATAGCAGGAGGAGGCAGAGGGCTGTGGTTCTTACCATCCGATGCGATGCGAGTGGAGTCGGAATCTGTGGAGCTCCGAGCTCCAAGCTCCTCCTCTTTGAAGGACGAACGGAATGGAGTTGAATGAAGTAACGAGTAGCGGTAGGAAGGACAGAAAGAAGAAGCGAAGGGACGAGGAGGAGAGGAGATGGCGGCGGTGGCAAATGAATGAAGCGGAAGGGGAAGCGCCGGGCACTAGTACTAGTAGGCGGCCGTGGGGACGGGATTGGGGGGGTGGTTTGGTGAGCTCCGAGGCCGGGTGGGGGACAGAGGGAGGAAGAGTGGAAGCTGGAAGACGAAGTCCACAGGAAGAGAGAGCAAGACACAGAGACGAGGACAGGAGGGACGCGGATTTGAGCTGGGTGGGAGGAAACGAGACGAAACGGGCAACGGACGCGGCGCGGCCTCGCTCACAGTCACATGGGGGTTGGTCCTCGGAGACGACGAGGGAGGACGGAGGATGCTGCAGGCGGTGCTTAAAATTTCAAACAAAAGGGGGACGACGGGGACACACTGATCGCGATTGGTACGCGTGATACTGCTACTGGAGCCCTTTTTTTCCTTGTTTATTACTATTAAGGATTACGAGTACTACTTACGAATTCAATGATACTGTTACTGGAGCCCTTTTTTTTCCTTGTTTATTACTATTAAGGATTACGAGTACTACTTACGAATTCAAAGGCTTCTCGTTAAAGCGTCTTTTTGGCTTAGCGCATGTGATTGGAAAAATAATAAAAAAGGAAACTTATAATGAGAAAGAAAAGGAAAGGAAAAGAAAAGGTGTGCAAGCAGAAGGAACGCGTCCAGGCCTGCAACGGAATGGAAGGGAAGAGACGGTGACGGTCAGCGCACGCAGCTGGCCCTGCCTCACTTCCTGCTGCCTCCGTTGGTGAACGCGCCCGGTCTATGCTGTCTTTTTTTTTTTTTTTTTTTTTTGAGGGATAAGAATTACAGTAGGCATTGCAGACACCCGCGATGCACGCACACTCATTCATATGAACACACGTATATAAATCTTACCTTTATGAGCATCTCTGAAGGACGGAGTCGGCCGGCAGATCACGAGATTTATTGCATTCGGCTGTACTACTTCCCGCTTGTTTCAGCTTATTTTCTCTCACAGAATACTATTCAACCATCCGAAATAATCCAAAATTCACTATTCCACCCACCAGCCGAACGCCCTCATTCACGAAATCACCGCAGGCGCCTCGCTACCACTGAAAGCATAGCGCCGTTAAATCCTGAAATAAATCCAGAAAATTTGCGAACACTTGTGTCAAACCAAGAACTTAACCCTGGGTGGGTAGGTTCCACTAAAAAAAAAATCCCAACCAACTAATCTATAATTTGATTGATAACAATGTTGTCTTTCTTTTATCTTCTTTTCTCCTTCCCTCTCGTGTTTTCCTTGTTTACCGTTTCCTCTTTCTATATTTAATCCTCGTGTTTTCCTTATGTATTGTTTCCTCTTCTTCGTATATTTACCTCTTTTTTCTTTTTCTTTTTCTTTTTTGCGCCGCCTCCTGTTCCTACAAGAACCACCTGTATTAATCTTGGTATATACTTGCTCCAACTGATCGAGGAGCAATTTTTTAGGGTTAAAAGAGGTTTTGTTTATATATATATGAAGCGCAGCGGTCTTGCGTAGATGGCTCCATATATGCTGTCTGTGTCCGACCCAGTTGGACACGGTGAATCAGAATCGACCACCGTCATCATTCACGCGTACTTACGTACAGTTGAACTGATCATAAGGAGAAACTGGCTGTATGGATAATGACCCTGCGTGTTGTTACGACTATATAATTATAATTATTATTAAAATCCGGAGACCAGCCAGCCAGCTGAAAATCTCTCGGCAGCACAGGCACAGCATGTAGACACGGCTGCCGTACGCGGTCGTCGTGTATGAGCAAGAGCATGAGCATGAGCATGAGCCTGAGCTGAGCTGCTTCTTCTACCTCCTCAATCTATCTACGCATAATATACTACTAATAATAGGACTAGTGCTTACTTGGCCATCCATCCATATATGCATGCCACGCGGTGTCAAGTTTGACCGGCCGCTGCCTGCTGAGTGTTGGCTCCTCCTCGCTTGGAATGCCGGCATATCATATCATGGCGTTGGACGGCAGCTAGCGGCACCAAAGAGAGATGGATGGAGAGCAAATGGCACTGACTGGTCTATTGCATGCATCAACTAACAGACGAAACAATCATGCGCGGAATGTCAACAACATGCATGTGATGGATCTCCGTGTAAACATGCTTGGGTCCGGTGACACGGGTCTAAAAAAATCCATCAACCGCCTGGGAGTGGGAGGTAGAGTTTTTAGTTGCCTATTTTTAGAGTATCCCGATGAGTTTTTAGTTGCCTATTTTTAGAGTATCATCTGGCCGTACGATAGATTGTCTGTGACACGTGTCACCAGATCCAGTCAGTCTGCACGATGGGAGGGTGCAGCCAGGCCGCACCCAATCTTTTTCCTGTTACGCAGGGGTTTCATCCAAAACAGATGCATGGCACGACTATGGAGAAGCACTCGAGGTAAATAATCTTCTTAACACCAACTTGCATGGTAAATCACGGGCAATGGATGGGTTAAATTGCGAGCCATGGATAGGGCCACGTCACCCGATAGCCCGGTAACTACCAGATCTGGCGAACAGGCGATGTCATCGACCGTTCTCTATTGTGGTGTTCGTAGATATATCACCCGTAAGCCATAAATCCAGAAAAGTCACGAAAGCTCCTGAACCCGCTCGGCAGAGGGCTTGTCCCATTTGAATGGGACACCCTCCTCCCCTGTACTAGTATGGTCAGGTCAGCATCATGGAGCGAGTCTGGACATGGCGTGCAACAAATTATTTTAGCTAGTATGAATGCAGATGCAAGCCAGTACTAGTAATTAGCTGGAGTATGTAGTTTATTTTATTAACTATAATCATATGGCGCATGGATGGATCATCGTGCATTATTCATGTGGAAACTGGTGATCTTCATTTGTTTGACCCAGTTAATCTCTACTGTACTTCCTCCGTCCTTAAGTTTAATTTAATCTGCTATCTACTACACCTAACAGATTTCTGTGAAGCCACCTCATCGAAATTCACTAGCGCCGTCCTCTCCTGGGAATTGGAGAGACCGACGGACTTCTGGACTCCTCTGCCGAGCAATTTTTTTTATTGCCTCATCCTTCAAATACAAGTTGTACCATCCGAACTTATAAAAAAAAGAAACTCAACACCCACTCACTCCACACGTACGCACTCACACCACGAGGAAGCTAGATCTACACGATACACGACCGAGTGATATAATAGTTGTGGCCCATCCGTGCGACAGGTCCGAAAACTACCTCAAGGGAATCCCGGTGAGCACCGGCCTTTGAATGCTGGTGGGCAGGCTGCACACCGCAAGCCGTTGCCAAGCTCGGTCTCCCTCCGCCGAGCAATTGATGCATCTGAGCGTGAGCGATCGGGCTCATCTCTCCTACTTAAAGCCAGGACTGCCCACATCGCCGCTATCCGCTGTGCCTTGGCCTCAGCGGCGGAGGGCTCGGTAGGGCGGATCCGCCGCGGATACCCACCCCAAGTTGATCCGGCCGCCATGGATTCCAGGTTGAAGGTCCGCTGGCTGCTGCTATCGTCCTATCGAGCAAACTCTGAATGTCCGCACGAGGAAGATGACTGAACCGTTCACTTCATTAGTTGGCCTTTGCCTTTTGGGCCTTGACGCTTGCCTTGTGGGCTTGTGCTTGTGGGCCGCGCAAGCACATTAGCTAGCGCCTTTCATTTTCTAGCGTAAGGACGACCCCCTTTACCTTCCGCCGCCGGCCGCTCCAAATTCCTATCGCGGCTAGCCAGTTCGGCAGACGGCAATTCGTGACTTCGCTTCTCGGTCTCGGATGCGGTGCGGGCAGCAACAGCAAGCCGGCGATCACCGACGTTGAGACGAAGCCTTCGACACTGTCGCACTGACAGTTCGCAGTCGCAGGACGCAGGTCGCATCTCAGCACATACGCAGTAAGCCAGTAAGTCGTCCAATTCTCTGATACTTTTTTTTTGTTTTCCCATTGTTATTATTCAATCATTTGGTTTTCAAATTATTTTTGCTTTGGTTGATTTTGAAACACAGGGAATTATAAAATATTAATATGGAAGATGACTTTGACTGTGACTCAGATGAGTACGAACAAGCCGTCGCTGCAGTTGAAGAGGAGATGAAAATGAAATGGCAGGATTACAAGATGAAGATTAGATTGAAACTGATGGGGAAGGTATTATAACTCAGTTCAATCCGGATCATGTTATCACTGATCCGGGGCTTCGTATACCGATTGATCAATTTTCTATCAACATTAGATCCGAAGTTAGAAGGGCTTTCACACTACGTGAAAAAGGGTTTATAGCAACAGCACGAATTTTTTGTAGGGGCGGCTGGTGATGGAGCCGTCCCTACAGTGGCGTGCTCGGGAAGCCACAAACCAGCCGCCCCTACAAATGGAATAGTAGGGGCGGCTGGTGATACGAGCCGCCTCTACAAATGGGTCTGATTTGTAGGGGCGGCTCACTCACCAGCCGCCTCCGGTGTTTCTATTTGTAGGGGCGGCTGGTGATTGAGCCGCCCCTACAAATGCCCCACGTACAGTGAATAAGTCATACACCTAAAAATATATGCAGCCCTCCTCCTCTCTCTGTCTGTCTCAACTCTTCCATTCCCCTCCCTCTCTCTCTCTCCCTCGCTCGGATGGCCACGGCTCCTCGCCCGCCCGTGCGGCGCGGCAGCCCCCCCCCCCCCCCCCCCCCCCGCGCCTGGCCGACGAGCTCTAGACCCGCGGGATCTCGGTCAGCGCCACGGCTCCCTCGAGCACTGCCCTGCGTCGCGGGATCTCGGTCAGCGCCCGCCCCCAACCCTTACCCTAATGGCGTCACACCCAGGCACAGCGGGATCTCAGTCCTAGACGGCACCCAATCGTTGATCTACGGCGAAGCGACATCGATCCGTGATCGGGCAGCATCAATCCAAGGACGGGCGGCCTTGATCCATGGTCTGGCGTTGTCGATCCGTGGTCGGGTACCCTGGATCGACGACCAAGCGACCTCGACGGCGGCGCGGCGAGCCCCTCCTGCTCCTTCTAAGGCAGCGGCCGCCATGGAGGGCCACCAGCACTCAAGCCCCCAGGTGAACCCACATCCCGTCGTGTCTTCCCCTTCTAGGCGCCAGTCCCGACTCGGTGACTACCAACCTCGGCACCCTGCGGCGGCGGCGGCGGCACAACCTAGCAGCTGGCGCGAGCAAGCGACTGAATGGGGGCAGAACAAAGGTATGAGATCCGACTAGTAGATCGGGTTGTCTCCTCATCTGCCCTACGGCTGGTAGCCAGCAAGCAATTGGTAGATTGATTTCGAGGTCCATAGCTATGTGTTCTTTGCTAGTGATTACTAGATTGATTTGTGATGCGCGAAGCGTGCCTAGGATGCAGAGTACCTGTTCTGCAAGCATCTGCCTTGTGTGAATCATGTAGATTTGCATAGGAAAAGTTCACTATTTTTTTTTTGCCAATTACTCTTCAATGAACTAGTTTAGATTGCGGTAATAGTATGGATCACCTAGTGTTGTTTAGATTGCTTGGGCTGTGACGTCACACATACATAAATGAATGATGACTCCTTATGATGAGAAACAAGTTTTACTAGTTGTATGACGTGCCATCTAACTATAAAAATATGTGAACACGTATTGCTGATGTTGAACATATAAAGATATGCTTGCGACAGAGCTGTGATGGGATCATGCAAGGCAGCTGCATGAAAGAGATGGTTTGTGACTACCAACTTTTAATTTTAGATGCAAGATAATAAAAACAATCATGTACTGATTTCATCCTTCTGTCAATTGGAATTACACGATCGATCATATATCTTTTATTCTAGGATGTAGTAGTAGAGTAGAGCTAGCCGCCAGCTAAGGACCTAGGGTACTGTGTTCAATTGATATAGCTTGTTATTGTATACAACTTTAATTTGCATATTGTGTTGGATGCTAAAGATAATTGGAGTAGATTGTGCATGCCAAATGTGGCGATGGGGTGGGTTACAGGTTATTTTGTTTTGTTCTGTTTTGCAAAGTGGTATGGCTAAAGGAGCGGATATTGAGGAGCTCTCCACCGATCTCCCGGAGCTGTGGAGATTAAAGTTGAGGCGGCCTTGTGGAGGGGCCATTGCCTCCCTTGCAGATTCCTGCCCTCGCATCCATGGCGCCGATTGATGAGATGAACCTACCAGTGCTACATCTCGACTTCCACCACAGAGGCGGTGCAAATGTTTCCTGATGAGATGAACCTACCTCGAGAGGCTGTTCCTGTTTGTTTCGTTATTAGTAGGTCAACTGGCTAGTGCTTTTGTGTTGGAATGTGTCACTTGTCTTTAGGATTGATAATTTTTAATTTTGAATTCATATGAGATTACTAGAAAATATTGCAAAATGCTGACAGGGTAGACAAAAGCTTGATTTCGAGCTAGAAGTGGTAATCATTTCTTTCCAGAAGCTAGCACATGCATTTCAGTATTATCTCATATGAATACAACAAAAGCCTTCATTTCTTGAACTAGCTTTTAAAACTTGTATTCTTCAAATTTTTGCTTGAAATTTCTATTAGCGTTTCCATAGTTGTAAATGGTACCAGGATGATGATGATATAAGATTATTACAATTATAAAGGTGCATCGATTTCTTGATTGTGGGAGGATGGTAGTCATTTTTGATCCATTCTGTGGGAGATGTTGATAACATTATTTGATATGTTGGTTGTTTGCTGGCTGAGGAGCATAATTAGAGATTTATTATTATTTTTATTTCTCAATAAGGATACAAGATGTGCAACATGCTTTTTTTTTCCAGAGTGTAAATGCTCAGATATGCGTGATTCCAGCAAACTTATGACTGATTAGATTTGTTTCCTGAGATTTTTTTTCCAGATTGGTAAGTATAAAGTATTTTTATTTGGATTCACAGATTAATTGGCTACCTTCTATCCGAATGACTTGCTGTATCACTGAATCCACTCCACATGCATCGCTGACAAAGTGGAAGATTATCAATAGCCTGCATGGTCAGGTCAGTATCCAGTGTTGGAGTGCTCCTTTTTCTGCTATAACTTATGCACAGGTGATTGTATTTCTTGCAAAAAATAGAACATGAATGCTACTTGTTTTGCAGAGCTTATCATGCTAGTCTCTTTTCCGTTTTGATTCAGCTAATGCTTCAGATTAACTATGCCATCACTATTTTTTTTCTTATATATTGGAAATACTCATGGGTGCAAAGATAATTCTTTATTCTTTGTAAAACATAATATACTAGTTATAGGAACTAGAAAGCAATGGATCGGATATCACACTAAGCTGATCATGGAAGCATGTTTGTTCGCATTGGCACCTGCCATGCTGTGCCATGTTTGTTCGTATTGGCATCTGCCATACTTTCACAACTCACAGCATCCTGCTTGCCCATTTTCAACGAAATTCTGATACCTTTTTTTTGTGGTGTAGATGCCGGAAGCAAGTGTGGGATTATTGCTCAGGAATGGGAGGAAATCTGTTGACTTGTAGAGGAAGAGAGATGGGCTACACAGGGTACAATGCATGTGGCAATGGTTTACATGCATTTCCATCTATCATTTGTTTGTTTTTTTAAGCGAAACCATCTGTCATTTGTTCCTTCTGATACTTGGTATCTGTGCAGCTTGCGTTTAGAAGTGTTCACAAGGTGAATATTTTAGAAGTTTCTTTTTTCCGGGACATAAATTTGGGTTTCCTGATTGTGCCTTTATCTATGATAAAGGCATTGAGCATACTAGTTAGCATTTTTTAGTTGACTTGATATTTTTTTATATTTGATTTGATATGTATTACTACAATTCACATTTGGAAGACATGTCATGGAATATTTGTTATAATCTGGTATAAATAAATGTGTAGTGTCATTGAGTTTCAGTACAATCGCAGAAGAAGATAAGTCATGATGAAAAATATATGTTCTGGTCGAATTTGAATTGTAAATTTAATTTTTTTTTGCAGAAAAATGATTTGTAGGGGCGGTTGTTACTATAGCTGCCCCTACAAATCGATTTGTAAGGGCGGCTGGTGTTTTCAGACCGCCCCTATAAATTGATTTGTAGGGGCGGCTACAGTACCAGCCACTCCTACAAATTGATTTGTAGGGACGGCTGGTAACACCAGCCGCCTCTACAAATTGATTTATAGGGGCGGTCTGAGAACCGCCCCTACAAATGCATGATTTGTAGCCACTCTTTTATAGGGGCGGCTGGCAAAATCGTCCCTACAAACGGTTACCAGCCGCCCCTAAAAACATTTTTCTACGTAGTGTCATAGATAAGGGTCCAACTCAACCAATGGGTTATAATTTCCCTAAAACAAATAAGAAAAGATGCTTTCAGAAAAAGTTGGTTCAAGCAACATCCTTGGCTTGAATACAGTGTGGAGAAGTATAGGGCCTATTGTTTTTATTGTTATCTTTTCAAGCATGATTGAATGGATGACAAATTTGGATATGATGTCTTTACAATATTGGGGTTTAACAATTGGAAGAATGCATATTTGGCGCTTCCAAAACATGATGGAAAAATCCAAAATCAGTGTAGGACAGCATATGAAGATTTCAAAATCAAAGAACAAGTGTGAAACATAAGGTTGACAAACATACAAAAGATGCACTAATCAAATATGAAACTAGGTTGGATACATCGTTGTGTATTATGAGTTTGCTCACATTGCAAGGTGAACCATTCCGTGGACACGATGAGTCCCTTGCTTCTTTGAATAAGGGGATTTTTCTAGAGTTTCTTGATTGGTATAAAGAAAGGAATGAACAAGTGTGGCTTGCATTTGACGAGACATGTCCCAAAAATACCAAGATGACTTCCCCAACAATTCAAAAAGAACTTACAGAGTGTTGTGCAATTGAGGTCACCAAAGCAATAAAGGAAGAGATGGCGGGTTGTCTTTTCTCCATTCTTATAGATGAATCGCGTGATATATGTGTCAAAGAACAAACGGCTATGGTTGTGAGGTAAGTAATTGATTATATAATGTTAATTGTTATTGTAATTGATTATATAATTGTTAATGTTAAAATTAACTAATCAGATTATAATATCTATGTTGTAGGTTTGTGAACAAGAAAGGAAAAGTGATTGAAAGATTTTTAGGTATTAAGCATGTGAAGGAGACAACCTCAGAAGCATTGAAGACAATAGTTGTTGAAGTACTTGGTGAGCATGGGTTACACATTGCAAATCTGCGAGGGCAAGGGTATGATGGTGCTTCTAATATGAGAGGAGAATTTAATGGCCTTCAGAAGCTTATTCGTGATGAGAACCCATATGCTTTCTATGTCCATTGCTTTGCTCATCAATTGCAGTTGGTAGTTGTTTCCATCTCAAGATGTTGTTGGATTTCTTTGGTTATGTGGCCTTGATTGTGAACACCACTACATCTTGCAAGGGGAAGGATTTACTGCTAGATAAGCAACGCAGGATTCTTTTAGGCAAGTTGAGCAGTGGAGAGATTTCCACAGGAAGAGGGAAACATCAAGCAACATCCTTGGCTAGACCCGGAGATACAAGATGGGGTTCTCATTACAAGACATTACTTCGTATTGAATCAATGTGGGATTCAGTAATTGAAGTTCTACAAATTGTGCATCAAGATGAGCGTAATCCAAGTAGGGCAGGAGGTTTAGTGGAAATCATGGAGTCTTTTAAGCTTTGTGTTCATCATGAAGATGATGTTGCAAATCCTGCGCATCACAAATGAGCTCTCTCTTATCTTGCAAAGGAAGGATCAAAATATTGTTCAAGCCATGTCTTTGGTTATTGATGTGAAAACACGTTTGATGAATTTGAGGAATGATGGTTGGGAGCCACTATTATAGGAAGCCACAAAATTTTGCAGTGAAAATGATATCCCAATACCAAATATGAATGAAGCAGTACCAAGATTTGGAAGATGAAGAAAAGGGGGCAAGAACAACATCACTCAAGACCATTATTTTCGTGTTGATATCTTCTATGCTGCTATAGATGCTATTACCATAGAGTTTGATCATCGGTTTAATGAGGTATCTTCAGAGTTGCTTGTTTGCTTTTCTTGTCTTGACCTGAGAGGTTCATTCTCTAAATTTGATGTGCACAAGCTTGCTCGGCTTACTGAGACATATTCTGATGATTTCTCCTATTCCGAAAAGAAGGGTATAAAAGATCAACTTGAGTTATTTATTATTCATGTGAGAAAAATTGAGGAGTTTAGAGATTGCCATGATCTGGCAAGTCTAGCTGCAAAAATGATTGAACTTGATAGACATACTGTTTTCCCATCGGTTTATCGTCTAATTGAGTTGGCATTGATACTACCGGTAGCAACGGCATCAGTTGAAAGGGTCTTTTCAGCTATGAAGATTATCAAAACAAAATTGCGCAACAAGATGTCCGATGCTTGGCTCAATTACTTAATGGTGTGCTACATTGAGCGAGAAATATTCAAAGGAATTGATCTTGAGAAGATCAAGAATACATTTCAAAACAAGAAAGATAGGCAAATGCAATTGCCTAGGCCGCCTAGGCGTGACTGAAGCTTCATCGTCACATGGTTAGTTGACTTTACTTGTATTTTCTATAGTTTTTTATATCCTAAATGCTTGTAATTTGTGTTTTACTATCACACTGTCTAGTGAACCATTTTGAGAGATATTACTTTACTATATATGTTATCGACTTCGCTCTACCTTAAATTTTTTTTCGTCCTCCGCCACTGCTTGGCCTCGCTCCTCCTCGCCTGGAGCGCTCCGGTCAGAGGGGCTACTCCACTACGGCGAGATCGTGGTGATACGTTGCGAGGCCGCCGGCTACCTGTTGGATCGCCGGCTGGCCACCCGCGGATCGTCGGCTCTGAGATCCTCTTCATCCTCGCTGTGGCGCCCACCGTCCTGCTACTCCTCCTCTTCGGGCTTCTTTAGGCATCGGGGCCGGGGGCTGCACAGGGTCTGTAGCCTGGAGCCTTCTCTCCACTCGGTGCTCTGTGAGTTGCTTCCGATGCTGTGGTCATGGTGTTCAACCAATTTCAGTTATGGTGATGAGGGTTCTGAGTTTAGTTGGTGTGCAGTGGGTGTTCGATCAAATGCCTGCTTGAGTTTGGTCGTGAGTAGTCGAGTAGATAAACAGCACTCGCTGATGCAGTCGGCACTTCGGCAGTGGTGGCGTCCTCAGGCATCTGTGTCGCCGCGCATGCCGATACCTCTAGCCCTAGCCCGGATACCTCCTTGAGGGCCAAAAATACTGATGGCACAACAATAAGAGTTGCTTATTTGTTGGATGATGAACTCAAGCTGCTGACAGTTCCTTTTCGGGGGTGGTCAAATGCCCCAATCAAAATGGGGCCAATATTTGATTCTTCTCATTAGTGCAATGTCGTAGGATGATTTGGTAATTTAGCATTGGAAAAGTAATTTTTCTTTTTGAGGGAATCTTCCCGGAGACCAAATGGAAAAGATTTGTAAGGGCTTGGAAAGAACTGAGGAGAGAAGAAACCTGAAACAACAGAACAAAGCCCTTGCTCCAGGGAGCTCTATGTTTCATGCGATTGTGAAACGATGGAGCAGCCATGACGCATGTGGACAAGCAGGGAGAGCCGTTGGTGCTAGCTCCAGGAAAGTCGCTGGTGCCAAGAGTCATCTGCGGGCTTGATCCAGTCGTGGTGGACCATGAAGGATGACAATGGCATGCAGGCAAGTGCCGGCTCATTTGCATCAACGGGTCTACAACAAGCTTCAGTGCCTCTTCAATACATGCACTTTTCCAGCAGCATCCTTTTTTGAGCTGCAGGTCCATCTGTAGCTATGTAGCGGGAGCACTTTATTTATTGGCTTAAATCTTCTCCATTTTGACTTAATTATTACTGCATAATCGTATCTTTAAAAATCACTAATCAAACATGTGTAACTTCAGGATGCTTCAGTATATTTTAACCATGTAAAGCAGCCAGCCACTTCAAAGATCTGTGATGAGCGCATCAAATACCTTGACGTCATAATTCATAAACACATGTGGGAAGGCGAACAATACACATATATCCCCATGTCTACTAATTAGTGTTGTCATGGCTTCACAAAACAGCTTTGTTTAACATATTTTGATGCAATTTACTAATTAGTAGTTTTGAGGCATAAGTGCAACCATGATTTATGAATCGACGACACTTTTAAAATTATCAACGTTTCTGTTGTCCTTCCAAGTAAGGAAGATTGCACAACTATATTTTCACATAAGCTTGTAACACAAGCAAAGCCCTACATTTCTAACTCCATATGAACCATCATCCTAAAAAGCACTATAAAATTGCTGTAGCAACGCGCGAGGTATCGTCTATTTATTAAGTTTGCCAACGAGCTCATAGCTTGGCGTGGTAGCGCTCACAGTGGCTAGGCTGTCCACACGCTCTCGCACACAATTTCATGACCCAACTTGCTATGAACTTGTAGCTTATAGAAGCAATTTATTAATACGGAGTTTTGTTTCCAAATGATCTCTGAGTGGAACAACCCAAAACCTGTAGCTTATAGAAGCTACAACTTGCTATGAACTTGTAGCTTATAGAAGCAATTTATTGGGCATCTCTGAGTGGAACAACCCAAAACCTGAAACTGAATTCGAAATCCGAGGAGGAGGTGGATTCCGCCGTCAACCGAGATGATGGCGCATGCCAAATCGACGATGAGCCTGTGATGATTTTAGGGTCAGAGAAGTCATGACAGGCATATGTAGCTGTACGTGTAATATATAGGCTTCTTACGGCTAAAGTAAACCCTAAACTGAAAAGGTCCGGTTCGTTTCGCTGAAATTTTGGCTGATGCTGCTGCTTATGTTAATTTATTGCGGGAGAAAAATCCTGTTCCTTTGTCAAAAAGTACTGTGGAAGAATAGGACGGATGTATTTTTCTACAGTTTTTACTGGCACCAAGTTTTGTCAAAGGAGTGCATTGTTGCCGTCAACTTTTCCGGCCGACCGACCGACCGACTCCCATGTGCCATGCACCACGCAGGAGGAGAGAAGGGGGGTGGTGGTCCCCACGCGAGGCAGCAACGGTGGGACGGTCCCACAACGGTGGTACGTGTCGGAGTCGAGAGTATTCCCAGCCGCGTTTCACGCATCAACGTATGTATACGCGCCCACCAACCAACGGTCGTGGCCGTGAACCGCACATGCACAACGCTGAGGATTATGTTCGTGCTACACGACACGAAGATGTGATGGCATGCCATGGAACATGCTCAACGTAACGATTTTGTTGCCAATTTTCTTGCGATTTTGTACACAACATCGATCCTTGGTTGGTCTATAACAACAATTCAAGATGGCATATAGGTCTACAACTTTTTCTTCAAGCACTATGGTCGTTGAACGAACTGATCATTGGGAGATCTTCAGCTGATCTGAAGCTTAGCTGATTCAACGGTTTCAGACTCTAGTTTAGAGTTTCATAGCTGAGCTGGTGCAGAGTTCCCCGGGTTCAGTCCGTTGGTTCGACCCTGCCCGATTTTAACCCAATTTTTATTAGCATCCAAAAACAACTTCACACACAAGTCGTCAAAATTACTTTGCATGTCATCTATATAGATAGGACTCTAATACCTACACCTTGGCGATATTTACATAAAAATGGTCTTCAGACTTGGAAATGCGTTAGTGTTAGTTGTTTGGGCCGTTTACTCAAACTTGAGCTACCAACTTACCATGTTTTTACACTTAATCTTTAGCTGGATCCTATTCTAGGTTGAAGCACATGACTTGTAGTCGTACTACTTTCATGTTGCCACACTTACAAGTGTTTAGGCAAAATCATCAGTTAGGGCAGCCCCGGCGCAGGCGTATATGAGTAGTGGTCTCAGAGAAAAGCACTGGTGAGGCTATCCTAGATAATTTATTCTCCCAACGCAGGCATACAGTGCCTATCCTTTAAAGGTCCCATTTGTACTTTTGGCAGGAAGCTTTGTCATCTGGCGGTCTGCGAAGCCTACACCAGTGAATAGCGTTGGGGGTGGCCTTAAGCAGCCATAAACACGTCATCATGCTAACATGTGCAAATGCTATCCGAATTCTCCTTGCAGACTCATCTCTCCTCATCTTCAGAAGTGCAAATGCGATCCAAACATATCTAGGGAGCATTTATGTTTTTAGTTGTTCTTTATAGATCGAACAAAGACAGAGTAACATATATAATACATACACTTAATAGAACAATTCACTAGTGGTTACTAAAGCTTTGAAGCAATCTCCAAGTGTAGAACAATTAAGGGTATGGAACAACATGTATGTCACTAAATCTCACACGATTTTTCACCTCCTGAGCAGTAACAGTACTCAAATATACAATGCTTTAGGTAGTTATATATTGCTACTAGCAATCATCACTCACACTTGCCCTTAGCGTGTTTAGTTCATCGTTACCTCTATCAACAAGCACTGGAGAAGAAAGAAGATTTAATAGTGGAAAGAGAAACATGAATACATTCGTCCAAAGGAATGACAGTCTCCAAGAAATAGTTTACCGCTGAGAACAAGATTTATGCAGCACATATTTTCGATCTCAATTATATATCATATCCATTTAATTTGTTGGGGACGTAGAAGTTGGAATAAAGGACATAAACACATGTTGTAACGCGGCCTCCGAGAGTGGCGGAGACCTACGCGGCCAGCAGTTCGCAGAGACGTCTCCGACCAACTACCTAAGCAAAGGCCCAGCTACCGCGCCTCCAGACCCAGAAAGATGACGGTTTCTCAGACTGCTTGTAGGACGCTGCCGGTGACCCTGGCGCAGCCTCCACCCGGTTGCTCGTAGGCGTCTCCGGGTGGAGGGGGCGGAGGCCGCCCCGCTGCAAGGCTAATCAAGTGCCAACGTTACCTACGTATGTGTGCAGGTAACCAGAGGAAGGCGCTCGTGGACGGCGCGGGCGCGCCGGTTCGGCCTCCGCTCGTAAGGGCAGAGACCCAAGCAGGAGGACGGCAATACTGGGCGTCGGGGGTCTGCGGCCCCGGCGTCCTAGGGGCGGAGACCTACGGCGGAGGCCCAAAGGCCCTTCGCCGGATCCTGAGGCCTGATGAGGCGGAGACCGACGGCGAGGGCCCAAAGGCGCCGAGTCCTGAGGCCTGATGGGCCGGCTGATCGCGCAGGCCCCGTATCTGAGGGCGGCATGACAAGATTACTCCCGAGAGGAAAGGCGAGTAGTGGAATATTCCGAGAATGTACTGTAGCAGCTGAAGGGTACTATTGTAAACTCTGTAAAAGTGATAGTTGAGCCCTATAAATAGGGAGCACTTGTAACGGTACAGGAGGTTGGTGACTGAATTAATAGAACCCAGTTTATACGTATCATCCCACTACTCTCCCACCTGTCGTGCCTATCTCCTAAGCCTCCGCCCAAAAGCAGCGCCTTGCGGGCGGAGGCCCCTACCTCCACTTCACTGTCTAAGACCGCAAGTCTCAACATTGGCGCCCACCGTGGTTTGGCCAAGGCAAACCAACGATGGCAGGGAAAAGAAAAACCACCACCAGAGCAGCAACGACCATGGGTCAGAGAGGAAGGCCTAGGCGCACCACTCGTAGCACCTACGCAACCTCGCTAGCGGAGGATGACACCAAAGCAGATGCCCAGGGTCAACCACCGAAACCCCAAGATCCAGAGATTCAAGATCCAGAGGCCCAACCAAACCAAGCCGCAACACCCGAGCAAGAACTGCAACAGCTGCAAGCACAGTTGTAGAGAGCGCAACAAGAGAGGGACAGAATGGCAGCAATATTCGTAGCCAATCAGCAAGCTATTCAAGCATCAACACAAGCAGCAGAAATCAGGCAGCAGTTGGCAGTCCTACATGCTAAGATGCTAAGTATGCAGCATGCAGTACCAGCGTCAACCTCCGCAATCCCAGCCTCCGCAGCAACACCAACTGCAACCATACCACAAGGGCCTCCGCCAGTGATCAGCACGCCCATGATGCCATCTCAGATGATGCGGAGGCCTATCAATCCCAAGTCCCCACTCTCTGAAGGCATACAACAGTCGCCATGGCCAACGGCATACAAGCCAATCACACTACCAAAGTTCAACGGAAAGACAGACCCCTATTAGTTCATTATGAGTTACGAGGCAGCAGTAGCCTCCGCTGGCAGAGACGACGCCGTCTTGGCAAAGTCATTTGTCATTGTAGCCGAAGGCGACGCGTTGGCTTGGTATTCTATGCTCAAACCAAGCACAGTCTATTCTTGGGAAAACCTCCGGGACAAGGTATTGGCAAATTTCAAGGGGCTAATAGCACAGTCGCTGACTTCCACAGATCTGTTCCAGTGCAAGCAAATGTAGGGAGAGACACTACACGACTACTTCTGAAAATTCATGCAACTAAAGGCGAAGGCACTAGACGTCCTAGACGAGATCGCCATTGAAGCAGCGATCAAAGGCCTCTGAATCAGGCCATTCACAGCACACCTAGCAAGAAAGAACACACAAAATA